>NW_019725001.1:1493930-1614615 GCF_002891405.2 Cryptotermes secundus | reverse complement strand
GAGACAACCAACCCCAGTCACAATAAAGATAGACCAAAAACAACTGGAGAATGTGAAATGTTTTAAATATTTGGGTAGCTTGTTAACAGATGATGGAAGGTGTACGTGTGAAATTAAATCTAGGATTGCCATGGCAAAAGCTGCATTTAGCAAGAAGAAGAATCTTTTTACCAGCAAATTGGACTTAAATTTGAGAAAGAAACTAGTGAAATGCTATGTTTGGAGCATCGCTTCGTATGGGGCTGAAACTTGGACACTTAGGGCAGTAGATCAGAAACATCTGGAAAGCTTCGAAATGTGGTGTTGGAGAAGGATGGAGAAGATCAGTTGGACCGATTATGTGAGTAATGAAGAAGTGTTAATTAGAGTCAGTGAGCAGAGGAATATCCTACACGAAATAAGAAAACGGAAGGCTAATTGGATTGGTCATATCTTACACAGTAACTGCCTTCTAAAAGAAGTTATTGAAGGAAAGATAGAGGGGCGGATAGAAGTAACAAGAAGACGAGAAAGAAGACGTAAGAAGATGCTGGATGACCTTGGGGACAGAAGAGGATACTGTCATTTGAAGGAGAAAGCTCTAGATCACATTACGTGGAGGAATTGTTTTGTAAGAGACTGTGGACCAGTCGTCTGACAGATTACTGATGATGATGATGTTTTATATAATCGAATCAGTCATTGGTTTTGTAATTTCATTGCTTTCCCATGGACAAATTGGAATATTCTGTATTTTTTCTTATTGTATATAAGATTGTATAGGAGGCACGTGATATAGATGTAGTAAATTAATGTTAATTGTTTAGTCAGTGCCTCATCTTACAAAGTATTGTCCATTCTGTAGGGAATGTAAACAATGAAAGAGGTTGTATATTGTAACACAACAGGATGCATGAAATGAAAAAATAAATAATATCTTACTAGTTGATCTCTTGATGTTACAATTTTTCACAGAGTAGGTGTTTTGAAACCTTGCCTAATTTCTTTGTATAAAGTGTTCTTGTTATAAGATCAGTCATTTGATTAATATGCATGTTCTGGTTTGTGTTCTTATAGACGGGGCCATGATAGTACTGGTGTGACGGATCGTGTAGTTAACCAGTTACTGACACAGCTGGATGGGGTTGAGTCTTTGCATGGAGTCTGGGTTGTGGCAGCTACCAGTAGACCAGACCTCATTGACCCAGCTCTCCTACGGCCTGGCAGATTGGATAAAGCTATAAAATGTCCTCTTCCTGATAAGGTACATGCCATATTTTTGTCAAAAAAAAATATGTCTGAAAGTTGTGGTGAATAAAATATAAAAATTCTGCTTCCCAGAGTATAATTTTATGCAGTAGATTGAGGCAGATAAAACTGAATGCATTGTGACAACTTGGTACTGATGTTTGTGTCTACAGACTCCACCATGTAATCCTTGATGAACACTGAAACGAAAGTGCTTCTTGATAAAAATTTGACTGATATGGCAGCAGTATGGAAATGCACACCTCCATAGTTCACAATGCAGTTCCTTGATGAACACTAACATAAAAATGCCCCTTGATGTTGTTTTGACCAATTCATCATTTTCACAAAAGAATGGAATTCCTATAGAATGCATTGTCTTAACACAGTATGGATATTTACAACTATGGACTCCACCAAGTGATCCCATGTGATTTAACGTTTCTGTCAGTTTCCTGTTTCCTTCCACCACCCTAACAGAGAAGACCCAAAGTTATTAAGAAGTGTACTCTGTATGGTAGCCGTGACAGTTGTGTGATTTGCAAGAATTGCAATAGAATGTTTGGGTGTGATTTGACTCCTTATTTCCCACCAAAAATAAATAAATAAATGAGGTAAAAAAAGTATAAAGCCATTCCTGTAACAGGCTGTGCAGGCCCATATGACTGAGATGTCGAGGCTCCCACCTTTTCTCTAGACAGTGGACTCATAATTGGCAGTAAGATTGTGAACCTTATGCGTCTGCTGCCCTTTACCCCTAGGAAGATTCCTGGTACTCATTTCTGTTAGAGACTGATTTGAGCCCAAGGCCATAGTACAGCTGGAAGAATTAGGTCAATTGAAAAATCCACATCATCGGGACTCGAGCGCACAGTATGGCCTGTAGTGTAGTACCTCAACCAGCTATGCTACCGCGTGCCCGCAAATAAATAAATAAACACCATGAGTAAAATTTAATTTTTAATTTGAATATTATTCCTCTAAAGTTTTAGCTAGTGTATATATGAAACTGGAAAGAAAAGTAACCACATCCAAGGTGAACTTCTGCTTGCTATGTAGCTATGTCATTGGAGAAGGTAATGAAAGAGTGGATTAAAAGAAATTGTGGGTTCTATAAATGGATATTAGATTATTTGTAGAAGCAGAAGATGGTTTGGAAGGAATTTTCTTCCATTCTCATATACATATTTTGACATGTCTAACCGTTGCTGGGCAATGGGAGGTGGAACTAGTTACCACGAAGACAGACCCTTGATAAACAGTCGGATGCCAAGTTACGCAACAGTAAGGAATGCTGTGTTTCTCACTGCCGTGCCAAGTAGAGCCGAAGTGAGCCGAGCCGAAGCACGCTGGTTGCTATGCAGCAATAAACAACCCTCGGCAGCGTTCCCCAGCAACGCCTGTAAACACGTCTTTTACCCAACAGTGAAGCAAGGTGTGTTTTTCCTCTGTCCGACTGATGGTTTATAAGAGAGACTGGAATTTCTAAGCAGTCAGTTGAAATACAGCAGCAGTCACAGAAAGAAGACCCAAACGCGTGGTGGGAAGATTTTATGTGATAGTGCGCAATAACTGAGAAGTCAGCCAGTGAAGACTTATTGTGTGTAGTAGTACAGTTTTATTGGGAGTGTGTAATTTGCAGAGAGACGTGTATAGCTCCCACGTTGTAAATACATGAAGACTACTGAAGAGACTATTGTGTGGGGTTTTTAAATTGTCTAAACCCGCAACAGTGTTATAAGTATTTGTAGTTACGACTTGTAGGTTGTTAAATAAACCAATTAACAATCTGAAAGGCATCTTCAGTAGCAAAACACATTACAGTATTATGAAATATAATGTTTGCACAATACCAGACTTTTTTCCTTGCCAAATTTCTGTAAAAAAAATGAAATTTTGAAATTTAGCTGGTTGGATGGAAAGGTTATAGATGGAATGATTGAAGAATGATGTACATGAATCATTTTTTGCTTTCATCTCATTCATTTATAGTACATGGTCATTGTCAATAATGTTTTCTAAGATTGCATACGATAACAATGGTATTCTTTTGCAGGATGATCGCTTTGCAATTTTGCAAGCACTCAGTCGCAAACTTGTTCTGTCAGATAACACTGACCTTGGAGAAATTGCCAATGAAACAGAAGGGTTCACTGGTGCTGACCTGCAGGCTGTGTTGTATACCGCTCTGCTTAAAGCTGTGGAGGAAACTGTTACACCATCTAGTGAGTGATATTGCTTGGCAAAGAACTTTTTCTCCAGCAGTGTGAAACTTAAAGGAAATAATTTTTTATTATTGCTGCTGTAATCATTATTCTCTTTTGCAGATGCTGATAACAAAGATATAAAACTGCAACCTCTTGCTAGAGACTTGAGCGATGTAAGTAGTTTCCATTTACAGTTTACATCATTTCATGTTATTGCCATGATAAGGGCTGTCATTAATTTATATACCTCACCAAATATTATTATTCTCATGGCAGTGGATATTGAGATTATAGTCCTGTGGGATGTGATACATGTAGTCTAGTAGACAGGTATATTTATCCTCTTTCAGGGCCACATTTTCCCACTGAACTGTTCAGATTCCTGTACCAACCACTCCCGTCCCTATATTACATACCGTTTTTTCACACTTGGTTCACTTCTACCCTGAAGATGGAGGCAGCATGGTCTGCTGATATATTGTTACTTATCTACCAGACTGATATCCTAGAAGAATGTATCTCATTAGGATGAACAAACCAGGGATGATGAGGCAGACGAGGTAAATAGCATATATGGGAGAGGTGAGAAATGCATAAAAAGTTTTGATTTGGAAACCGGAATTTAAGAGACTGTTCAAAGAGCAAGGCATAAATTGAAGATAATATTGTGGCATGTCTGTTGAAAGCCAGAATTGTGAAGCCAGCAGAGACAGCCATCGCTGGAGAACTACTCTGCAGACATGCCTGTTGCTAGGCAATGGCTCAGTAGCCATCATGCGATCACCGCAACAAACACATGTAACAATAAAGTAACTGTTGTAAGCGATGTTTTCTAGGTGGCTATATAACAAGGTTGGTGTCTCCACCTTATCGTGATGAAGATGTTTGAGTATGCCAAGGACCGTGAGAGCTATACCAGCCGTAGCATAGCTACTGGCAGGGCCTCCCTTGCTGAACAGGTCAAAGGGTAGGCATCAGATGAAGAGAGACACCAAAAACTGATGCCGGAAGCAGCGTCATCAGCAGCGACTTAAAGCACAGAGCAAATGATGCTCGAGATGGTTCAAGTTCATATAGCAACAGGCGTGACCAGAGTGATATGAATGACTGTTGTACTGCGATGTGGAAAGCAAATAGAAAAACTACCACATTATCACTTTTCCTGGATAGTCTCTTTCCAAAAACAGAGATACCATGTATACGAGACCAATTGGATTGGTCATATCTTACGCAGTAACTGCCTCCTAAAAGAAGTTACTGAATGAAAGATAGAGGCGTGGATAGAGAGACCAGAAGATGAGGAAGAAGACGTAAGAAGATGCTGGATGACCTTGGGGACAGAAGAGGATATTCTTTAGATTGTATTAAGTGGAGGAACTGTTTTGGAAGAGACTGTGGACCTGTCGTCTGACAGATTACTGATGAATGAATGAATAACAAGGACCAGCGGCCGTTACAGGAGAGCCCTGAGACCGCACTTACAAGAGTAGGAGGTTGGTGTGAGATGGCCACCAGCTTACGAGGACATGAGCCCAGTAACAGAGGAATATCCACTGCTGGAAGACGTTTCTAAGCAGAGCAGCAAAGACTAATACTGAGAACACTACTCTTGTAAAGAGTAGTCATGAGTTATGTCTAAAAGTGTCCAATAAATCTGATTACCTATGCAAACTCCTTCTTTAGTCACACTCAGTCACTTGGCAGCTGGTGTCAGAAGTGGAATACTTGATTTAGAAAGGAGTGGATTGAGTGAATAATTCAGCTGAAGACATTGGATCATTATATTGCCATAATATGGAGATGGAATGTGGGCTGGCTGAAGTACGAACCAACCACGCTATGCTACCAGTTAGCAGCTTCTCCCTGCTTCTGCCTACTCTTTACTTTGAGATGGTCGCTACTTTCATCCTAAGTTCAGTTGTCATGTTCATAATGCTCCTCAGATGGACTAGGGTGTCCAAAAGTTAAGCCTTCGGCAAGAAAAGGCAGAATCTCAAAATGACAAGTATTTAATAACAGTAAAACATGATTCATGATACACAGCTCAGAACAATAAGAAAATAATAGTGACTGACCATTTCTTCAGTAATAGAATAGAATAGAATATATGAGGGTTAGGCCTTCTCGGCCCTTGCACCGCAACCTTAGGTCGATTGTGCTTCCCATTTTTTAATTATTCCCTCAGCAACCCCACGCTTTGGATGAAGCGCAGGATTTTGGACGTGGGGACGTCAAAATAGTCACTTGGTTCCATAAAGTACTGACCCAAGTGACGTAATCGTAAATAAGCTAATGCCTCACATTCACACAGGACGTGTGTGGCTGTTTCATTTTCTATCTGACACCTCTCACAGGTGGGTTTCTTCAGTAATACTCTCTATGCACTGCAACAGCTGCAAAACCAAACTTCGACCACCTTGGTCTGTCCAGACAGAAAACCAAGTAACGTGAAGAATCACTTGGAGCAGTCTGCTTTCTCCCAGACACAAACTCACAAAAGCACATTTAACATTCGAGACAACCCAGATCACAATGTTACCCATTTATGTGCTCCTAACAGTAACCCAAACAAATAATAATTTAATACCAAACAGAAAATCTCGTTGCAGCATCCCCAATGAAAAGCTTACATTATCGTTGCAATAAATAGGCCCCTTGCCATCAACGGCCAGAGGGAGAATTGAAACACATTTTGGAGAGGCAGATTGAAATGGATTTTGCAACCCACTTCGCTGACCTATCCCCACGTGTACTGAAGAAGGTCTTCCTTTCCGGACATGGAAGGAAGCGGAAATCATGTGGTAGAAAGGGATGGACCAACAGTGAANGGGGGGGGGGGGGGGGTGAAGGAGAGGAGGGTACTGGGCTGGACAGCTGGAAGCGACTCCTGCATCATCTGAGTAGAACAATTGCTCAGATGGATTCTGATTCCCCAAATGGAAGAAGAAACCACTGGCGGCTTGCATGTCAGTGCCATAGGAGTACCAGGCACTCCAGGATATTCTCTCCATGTAAACAGAAAGAGTGGTGACCCTGATAGGCTACGCAGAACAAGCAGCCTTGAGAAGAGAGCAATGTGACATGTCTGCTGAAAGCCAGAATTATGAAACCAGCAGAGACAGAGACAGCCGTTGCTAGGGAACGGCTCTGCAGACACACCCATTCCTAGGCAGTGGCTTAGTAGTCGTCATGTGATTGCTGCAACAGGCACACATGCAACAATATAATAACTTGGAAGCAGGTTATCTGTTTGGTCCATGCCAAGGCTATGTATATCAAAGACCAGCTGCTATTATGAGAGAGTCCTGAGGCGGCAGTTAGAAGAGTAGGAGGTTGGTGTGAGATGGCCACCAGCTTGCAAGGATGTGAGCCTGGACGCAGAGGAACGTCCACTGTTGGAAGATGTCAACAAGCAGAGCAATGAAGACTGACTGAGAACTAGTCACGAGTTGTGTGTAAAAGAGTTCAATAAATACGATCACCAATCCAAACCACATCTACAGTCACAGTCAGTCATGTGACACTATTAAGATTGATCTTAAACAAGTAGAATCTGAATGAACTTATCTGGCTTGAGTTCAGGTTCATTGGCAGGTTTGTGTGATGAATCTTTTGATTCCATAATAGGCAAGGAAGTTCTTGAATACTAGCAGGTGAGTGACTGTTAGATTCGTAAGTAAACTCTGCTCCTACAAAAACGATCATGTCATTTCAGGGTTCCAATGCATTGGAAAAATAGATAATAATTTCTCTGCAGTTTTGTTCTGAGGTTGTCATCTTTACAGTGCAATGATGCTTTCAGTTACTAATGTTATATAGTTTTGGATGGTAGGATTAGTGACTTATGAACTGGAAGCAATGTGGAAGTAACGTAGTGTCATGACATTTGCAGAACCATAAAAACTAGCGGCATGATTGTTCGTTGGACCGAAATTGACACTGGGACATTCCAAATAGAAAGCAAGAGTTCCATCCACTCAGCTATCTTATTCAGGTCCATTTTAATTATTCAAGTTAAAGAATGCTAGGTGTGATAATCTAATAAGACCAAACCATGGAGATGATGAGATTCGACTTTTTCACAGTGGTGAACATTAAGAATACACTCTGCTGGGTTGTGACAACATAAATTCTTTAAGATACCAAACAACATGCTGTCATGTCCCAGTAGACTATACATTTTCATGTTCACCACCATGAGAACATCAGAGCTCATGAAACATAGGTTATTATGTCAGTGCACAATTTATGTTGGCTGGAACTATTAAAATAGAATTTGGCAATGGATGAAAATAAATGTTGGATTAAAATTTATACATATTTGTCTATCAAACTGCATGTAACGTCCCAAATAACCTCTTCTTTTTGTATTACAACATGTATGAATGAGGTGTTATCCTCCAAAATATTTAAGTAGGGTCATTATGATGATGTGGGGCATGTGGTAGTGTAGTTGGTTGAACCACTATGCTACAAGCTTGAAAGTCGTGGGTTCAATTCCTGATGAGGTTGTAGTATCTTTCAGTTGACGTGATCCTTCCAGCCGCACTATGGCCCTGGGTCGACTCAGCCTCTAACAGAAATTAGTACCAGAAATCTTCCTTGGGGTAAAGGGTGGCCAGCACATAAGGCTGAGAACCTTACCTCAACCTTACCACCATCTGTGAGCCGACTGTCTAGAAAATGTGGGAGCCTCGACGTTTCACAACCCTATGGGCCTCCATGGCCTGTTACAGGGATAGCTTTATCATTATGATGATGTATATTTCTGTTTGAATTTTCCGTCTTTTTAACAAAGAATGTCATTCTTAAACAATCAGTGCACCATGGTCTCAAAAAGCTGCAGATGATTCAGGCGAATAACATCATCTTGTCTTAATGGTGTTTCCCATGCCCTGATGCAAGAGAGTGCAGGTTATGGGGAGATCAAGGAAATTAAAATGTGTATTCTACCAGTTAATGTGAAAACTGATTTTAATGAACATTTTACGCTTTAACTAGTTTGGAGGATGTTTTCATTGCAAATGTAGCAGCACTGGTCTCTGAATAACAGAAAAGAGTAGTTTCTTGCTTCTGGAGCCTCTTGTTTACCTTGCAGCTTGATGATTGGTGGATAATTGTATTTTCATGTTTGCAATGGAAAATGGGAAAAAATAAGTTTAGTACATTTGCTACACCAAGGTAAATGAGAAAAGCAAATTGTGGAGGAATTCAATCTTGCCTCATTTATGTAGCAATGCAAAATGTAATTGATTCTTGCTGCCATTAACAAAATAAACTTCCCTAGAAGAAATTTCGAAAATTGGTTTCTTTCTCAAGGGATTCCCAACTGAAAGCAACACTGTGGGGTGGAAAAGCACAAGAAGTAGAGAGTACTCTTAACAGCTCCTCAACTGGAACAGAATTTTAATTGCTAAAATAATATGTGTAATGTTTGATCTTAGAGTTATTGATTTTGTGTAATATTGTTCTTATTTAATTTGACACTGGATGTTATACAGGGTGGAACAGATACTTATAACTGTTGGGATGGGTTCCATGTATACTAGTATGTTCGTATAAGAAGATAGTTTCTGTAGAAATTGGTTGGACTGGGTGGTTCAGTTTAACACCTTAAAGGGCAGTGGTTACTGTATTTCCACCTGCTCTAGCATTCAGAAATTCTTCATTTTTCTCATAGAATGTATTTATGGGTTCTGTATGAATCTCAGAATAAAGAGCATTAACCAGTTTCTATTTGTAATGGAGATACAGTGAGTTTTCTGTGAAGTAGAAACTGAATTTTTAAATGTCACTTAAGTGAACATCGTGCTTCAAAGGGTCAAGCACAAGGCCTTGCTTATGTCAGTTTACATGTGACTCATGGTAATCCCATCTGAGTTGTTTAAGACATTCCTGTATCTCCTGATTTATCATTTATGGTCATAACAGACTAATGCCAAGGAATGGAGGCCTTGAGAAGCTAATAGTTGCTCAGCTAGTTAAGAAGTTAATTAACTCTTAGGAAACTTGAGTTCATTACTGTGTTCACAAAAGCCTGCCACCAGATCCTATTCTCAGAAAGATAAATCAGTCTGTTTTTGTTATTTTGCGCTGTTTCTTTAAGACCCTTCTTAATGTTGTCTTCCAATCTTATCCTGGTCTTCCAAGTGACTGCTTACCAAAGGCCTCCCAACTATCATGTTCCCCTTATGAGCTAAGTCCAACTCATACTGATTGCCTCCTTTATACATTTTCTCTCTCTAAGGTCTTAGTAATTTCCATAGCATTCAAGTTACAATTCACATTTCTCCTCCGAGTAAGATACCGTCATTTGCGCTGGAAATTATGTGGATGATTAGTTAGATCCAGTAGCACAGGCTGATTATAGGCCTACATGTTCTGGGGCCCTGGGATAAGTGGAAGACTTTATGGTCTCCCTTGCATGATTATATTTCACACATCCATGTCCCGCTGAACACAATGTCTGTTTTTATTTATTCTATTTTATAAAAGTCCCATATACTTTGGCAGTGTTTAATATTATTAGGTACATGATCTAATTACAGCAAGAGATTACAGTTGATAGATATGAAGTATACATAAACAATAAGCATTAAACTAAATAGCAATTACAGTTAGAAGTGGGTTCCATGAAAAGGAATGCCTTAGACCCAGCACCCAGTTACAGCCCAGTCACCGTCCCCCTCCTCCCCCAGTGTCCCAAAATTGCCTATTTATATACTTACTTAAAAACTTAACTTATTTACTCTCTATGTGATAATGTGAGGGCTGGCAGACACTTCAGTGTCCCAGTGACGACTGAGTGCGGAGCATGGGTGGAATGATAGCAGAGAAAATGTGTGAAAAGTTGCTTATAACTGAATTCGGGAATCTGTGGTGAGAAACCAGTGTCCACCGCCTGAGCCGTTTCTCGGGCCTACTTTCCTATTATATTGAGTGCTTCTGCAGGGAAGGATCATTTGACCCGGACATACTGTGATATCTCGGGCTCTTGTCGAAACTTATTTAAGAAGATGAGTTTCCAAGACTTCAGTTTATATCATTTAAGTTCCTGGTTGCTGTGAGTTATTGTATTCAACTTGCGATGTAACAAGGGAGGGTAAAAATCCCTTCTTGCTAATGAAGACTGCTGATGTAGTTACCATAGTGGCATCAGTAAGTGTTAATACAATTCCCGCGAGGGAACTGTGGGGTGGCAGAATTAAGTAAGGGAACCAGAACCGCCAACCGGTTTTCTTCACATCACCGTGTCATTAGTAATCCTCGCCACGGTCTCACTCCCCTGCCTAATCCCGCCCTATCGAAATTTGACAGTACTCGGTTGCGTTATATCACAGTATTTTAGTCAATGCACAAACTTCAGCGGAGATGAATTACTGCTTGACTCCTGCGAGGCCGTTTGTGCCCGAATGTGCCCATTTTGAAATACTGCTCAGATGTCAGCTAGCCTTCATGGCTCATTCACAATAAAAAATTGAAAGAATTCGACGTTAGCGTCCCTTTGCCTGCCAATATAACGCGTTAACGTCTGAANGTCTTCAGATTCTAGTACTCAATATGTTTGTCTGTTATTTCAGCAAAGAAATGTCCGATCGGAGAATGTTTTACGTGCCGCACCAGTAAACACTTTTTGAAAAATTTTCAAATTCTGATCTTATTTCAAAATTAAGTTTCTCAACTCAGCCTTTAATGTAAATCCCAAGAGGGCTGTGCAGTGAAACTTACTCACGATTACGGTCTCGTTATTAAGCGTCCGTCTAATGTACTTCATGGAAAAGGCACATAATAGCCCATTCGCATAGTCACAAATAGCGCAGTGTTTTAAAAACCATTACAGTTAACGAGATTTGAAGTTCTTACTGCGGTGTTCTGGGGAGCGACACCGCGGAGTTTGGTCAATTTGATAAATAAATCTGCCTGTTATTATTCCACCACATTTAAAAGAGCCGTGGGACCCATCTAGCCCCATATTAATATATTTTGGAAGGGGGGAGAAGCTGTTTTTCTTGAAATCAAACGGCCAGATAGACACGGCTGACCACTCACCTCTATTTAACATCAAAATGTAAAATGCTGAAAGCAACCCTTACGCCCCTTGCATGCCTTCATTTCATCATATAGAGGTAATTTTTACCTTTCTTCCAACAAGGATTTCTTGCTACAAGCCCGTTTCAACTTTCAGAAGTTTTAAATCCAGCCTTTCCATTGACCTAACCTTCGTTTAGTACGAAAAGATATTTGGATAAAAATGTACACAGTTGAACCTCAAATAAAGTTACGTTGTTGCTGTAGATTACATTGAGCTGGTTCAAGTTCTTTCATGTGGTGCGCACGATCGGTGACTTGTTCTCTTGTCGTCTTCATAGGAACTGAGAGTCATCTATGGCAGAATGCTGGGATCATTAGCTAGTCCAGTCATGTTTGTGCAGGTTCAGTACCTGTTCACGCTTTGTTTTATGTTTCGTGTTGTATCGGACATAAAAAAGTAAAGCTATCCCTGTACCAGGCCGTGGAGGCCCATAGGGTTGTGAGACGTTGAGGATCCCACATTATCTAGACAATCGGCTACTCTAGAGTTACTCTAGAAATTGTTCGCCTTTTATGGAGTCCCGAGGGTTCATTACCGTGTTCACAGGAGCCCGCTACTCGTCAAGTGAATTCAGTACGCACGTCCACCAGAATTCTTCAAGATCCGTTTGAGTATTATTTCCCATTTACGCTTAAGTTCTCGAAGTTGTATCTTCCCTTCAGGTTTACTGACCAAAATGTTGTACCCATTTATCTTCCATGTATCTCATCTTCCTTGATTTGAACGTCGTAATACTATTTGGCGAAGAGTGCAGATTATGAGGTTCCTCGCTGATTACTTTGGCAGTTCACCACTGCAGTATTGATTTTGTCACTTCGATGACAGTTTTACGAACTAGGAGACATTAAAATTAAATTTTTGTTGCTTTGAGTCTTTAGCCTGTTGTTTTCCAAACTTATTACATGTCGACCCACCGTAAGAAACTCATTTTGGCAGCGACCAGAACATAAATATTACAATTATAAATCACTGGGAAATATTAAGAAAGTAATACATGGTTTGAATAAATTAATACTATGAGTGCAAACGTAATGATATTTAAATTTGCGTCTTTATGAATGTGACAGGTGTGCCCATCTCGTTTTCATGCTTTCTCCTCGGTTCGGAAAACATTGACAGGGCTACATGCACATCATGTTTACTGTGAAGTTCCTTATTTCCTTTACTTTTATTCCAAATAACGTCAAAAATCTTAGTTCACCCACGTAGGATGTTGTGAACGGCAGGAGTATCAACACAGCCATTATGTTAAATCGTGTTTGTCAGAAGTATAATGTTTTCTTGGAGTCCTCGGACAAGAGGCGCATGCTGAACTAGATTATTGTTTTTTTTTTCTTGTAGTTTCAAATTAAGTTCATTTAAGGATTGAGAAAAGTCAGCTGAATATGCCAACCTTATTGTCATCATGGAATGCATCAGCTAAATTACAGTATTGGGCCCAAATTCCGTTCCGAGGCTAGTTGAATTGCCCCTTCCACCTCTTCCTACCTCGTTATAGTTTACTTTTCCCGCAGAATTGTAGTAGTGTCCTTGCCGTGGTAAGTGTTCAAGGCTTACTGTTTTCCTCTCAGGAAAATGCGTGTCTTATTTTTGAGTTCTTGCGTTTTGGTGAGTACTTTGCATTGTGACAACCAACTTCAGTGGTCTATGGTAAAGTAAATGTGTGATTAGTCCCAGTCGCTTAACACAGACTGTTTAGAAATTGCTGAAGGTTGTGTTGATGGGATCAAGAAAGAAATTCTTATGCCAGTTTAGTTTATAATTGAAAACCTTATTAGTCCCAGTCTCTTAACAGACTGTTTAAAAATGCCTGTTATTCAATGAGCTTCATATAATTAAATTGACATTTTTACTGCTTGTTTCAGCACTTCCATAATATAAAAACAGCTTCGCAGCTGATGGCACTGTCTTTGCCTTCTTTTTTGATGGAGAATGCAAATGGTGCCATTCCATACTCTGCCGTTTCGTTTCAGGCTCGAAATGGTGAAACCAGTTTTCGTCACCTGTCACAATACAGAGCAAAAAATCATCGCCTTCGTGTCGATATCTCTGCAGTAGTTCTGAGGTGATGGCTTTTCGCTGACCTTTGTGGTCTTCGGTCAATAACCGCGGGACCCAACGATCACAAACTTTCCTATAGCCCAAGCTTTCAATCATTTCCTGTACTGCACTGTGCCCTATTCCAAGTTTTCGGGCTACTGTGTCCACAGTCACACGCCTGTCATCTTGAATAATCTCATCCACACTTTCCTTGTTGCGTTCAGTTGAGGCTGTTCGAGGACGACCGCTCCGATGCTCATCTTCGATGCTGGTGTTCCCATCTTTAAAATGTTTCACCCATCTTCGAACACTGCTCGCACCCATGCACACACTTCCATAAGCACGCTGAAGTCTGCTGAATTTCTGCAGCAGGGATTTCCTCTTTCACAAGAAATTCGATGAAAGCACGCTGGCGAAACGACATATGGTTGTCGGCCATTTTGTTAGGAGTGATACTGGTCACGTGATGTAAGTTGTTGACGTCACAAGACACTCAAGGTTAACACAACAGCTGGTTCTACCTACCACCATACTCTCTTTCGTCTGCTGTTTCCAGGTTGCATGCAAAAAAAGGTTGCTCATGACTTTCGGTACGACCTACGTATAATGCCTTGCATTTCCCCGAAGATTATCATGCTATTATCAAGTAAAGAGCTTGGTTTGTAAGTGTTCTGTAAACCTACGCCTTCTCTGGGAATCCGAGTTATTACTGAGAGGTACAGTTTTAAATTTGCTTCTCAAAACTGTGTAAGTAACATCCGTAGACACTGCAACAGTGATAATCCCAGCAATTATACAGGCCGCTTTCTCTTTGCAGCTACCTGTAGACATGATAAAAACAGGGCTTTGCTGTAAAATGATAAAGAAATAGGCCGAAAACTTTAAATCTCGTAAATGCCTTTTTAATCTTGATTGTTTTTAGCTTTCATTTACAAAATCTTTGTTAGCAGTAACACACTGACACTTGGCATCATCTACCTTGATTCCGGTTCATAGTCCAAACGCATTTGAAGGTGCAGTATCGTTAGATGGTGGCGTAGGTTGTAACGCCATCATTAGAAAGTTTGCTAGATTCTGCTCTCAGCATGCCGCCGTGCCAGAGAGCTGGTACACACACGCGACGTTCGTGTTTCCCGTGAGGTTGACTGTTGAAGTTATGACATGCTCTAAAAAAATATTTTGGACAGAATGTATTTGGTATATCGTAAACTGGGTCAAAATGTAAGTTGGTGAATAGGAGACATTACTTTTTATTGTTATTTTTGCCGAAAGTATGCTGCAACTGCCGAGTACGATATAATATCAAAATAGGATGCTTGAATACAGATTTATGTAAGTAAAGTAAAGCTATCCCTGTACCAGGCCGTGAAGGCCAATAGGGTTGCGAGACGTTAAGGGTCCAACATTATCTAGACAATCGGCTCAAAGGTGGCGGTGAGGTTGTGAGCCTTACGCGCCGGCCGCGCTTTACTCCCTTAATTAATTTCTGGTACTCATTTCTGTTAGAGGCTGAGTGGACCCCAGGGCCATAGTGCGGCTGGAAGAATTAGGTCAATTGAAAAACTCCAATGACCTCATCGGGACTTGAACCCGCGACCTTCCGGCTTGTAGCATAGCCCTTTACGTAGAGTTTAAATTTGTGCCTATATAAATGTTGTTTCTCCATCGGAATGCAATTGCTGGTTTTAAAAAATGCTGTTTATTTAAAGTAACCTATTTTACTTTGCTTTAAAGCATAAGCCATAACCGAGCGAACTGCTTTCCATGGCCCGCTGATGATTCGCGACTCGCGGTTTGGAAACACTGGTGTAGACGGTGCAGTGAGGGTGGTACAGGCGGGAGTTAAATGAGACTCTGGATCACAATATCACGCCACCCATTACCGGCCGGTAATTAAAACTCTCCTTAATTGAAGGAGGAAATATAACCGGGTCCAATAACGCCTGCAGAATGCTTCTAAATTTGTAATTAAATCGTTACTTTTCTCTTCTTGTAATAATTCCCCTCCCCCCCCCCAGTTGGAAGGTTTCAAGATATCCTGTACAGTTTTCTTCTTGTTGAGAAACGGCTGAACGAAAGCGGAGTGCGTTTTCTCCGAGGCACCGAAGATCTACTTTGTTAGGGTGTGAGGGGATTCATCCGGCTCTTCTCGGCTCCTAGACCGCAGTTTGGTATGGCTTTTATTTTAATTTGAAATAGAAATAGGGCACCGGAAGGCTTCACATTTGTTCTGACGCCCCCCATACGTTTCTGATTTTGTGTTGCAGAGGTAAGGTTATATTTACTTTCCTGCTCTATACTACATAAGACACTATTTAACCGCTCAGTTCTACACAGAATGTGTATATGTGACGGGGATAATGTGTGTTTAATAATTAATTTGTTGGTGGGAGAGCCAAAAGAAAAGAGACCACTGGGAAGACCAAGGCCTAGGTGGGTGGACAATATTAAAATGGATCTTAGAGAGATGGGATGGTGTCGTGTGGATTGGATTGATCTGGCTCAGGATAGGGACCAGTGGAGGGGTCTTGCGAACATGGTAATGAACTTTCGGGTTCCATAAAATGCTGGGAAATCCTGGAGTAGCTGCATATTTGGCTTCTCAAGAAATGCTCAGCTCCATAAGTAAGTAAATACTAAGTAAAAATTATGGCGTGCCAGGTCTGTACGAATTCCATAAAAGGCGGGAAATTTCTTGATCAGTTGAACGGCTGTTAGCTTCACAAGAAAGACTCAGTTTCACGGAATTGCTTACAAGCTACCGGCTACAAGCCGGAAGGTCGCGGGTTCAAGTCCCGATTAGATCATTCGATTTTTTTCAGTTGACCTAATCCTCCCAGCTGCACTATGGCGCTGGGGTTTACTCAGCCTCCAACAGAAATGAGTACCAGGAATTAATTAAATAATTTTCCTGGGGAGTAAAGCGCGGCCGGCGCGTAAGGCTGACAACCTTACCGCCATCTTTGAGCCGATTGTCTAGATAATGTGGGAACCTCAACATGGGCCTTCACGGCCTGGTACAGGGATAGCTTTACTTTACTTTTCATATCATGAATTCATAAGTATCCAGATGATAATATTCACGGCACATATATGTATATAAATCACGTTCCTCTTGCGAGTGTGGGTTCGATTCTGATTACTGTCTTTTGTTGCTGCTGGGTGGTTATTGCGTGCAGTCTAGTTTTACCGACATTGTATTCGCACCTTCTTCCCAGAATCTTCCGCTATGAACATTACCCTTGTGGCGGACCTATGATTTTTCTGCATCGGAGAGCGGTTACTGTGGGGAATGTAATCATCCCCGTTGCAATTGGTGCTGTTACTGGCATTAACTTAGGGCGGAACTCTCAGACCAGTACTGGATCCACTGTGCGCCTCTGTTCTTGGTGCTGCTCTTCAGGGAGCTCTGACCAGGATGCGAGAGCACTGACGTCCTTCTGATTTGTATCTTTCGGCTTTTCCATGCAGAGCGGAAGATCTCTGTTCTGTGCATAGCCAGAGATAGGCATTGCCGAAGTACGTGGTAAGGGCAAGGAGCCGGGGTAGCGCAGTTGGTATAGCGACTGGCTGCGGGCTGGACGACGGAGGGATCGGAGTTCGAGTCCCGGTAGGGGTCAGGAATTTTCTCTTCTCCAGATCATCCACCATTGGGTACCGGGGGATCTTTCCCCGGGGTAAAGCGGCAGGGGCGTGAAGCTGACCACTCACCTCCAGCTAGTGCCGAAGTCAAGAAAATGCGGATCTATACATCCACTCCCCCATACGCCTTCATGGCGTAGTGCTTAATTAGTTGAATACAAGGACAACTTTACATGGTAGGAAAATTCCTCGTCCTGTCCACATTTGTTGTACATGCCGCTTTCCGAGAAGTCTCAGTGTACAGTAGGCAGTCCTGTCATCAGCTTACACTGTTTTCTGTCCAAGACCAGTAGATCCTTAGGCAGTTTATCCTAAGTCCTTCCAGTGAAGATCTTATACTTCTTATATATATATATATATATATAGTGCTTGAAGGAAATGTGCTGGGTATCTCTTCTATAGTCAGTCCTTAATCTGAAGTCTGTAAACACATGGTGACACTGAAATTGTTGATTCGGACCCGAGGAATTGACTACTCGATTCCACATTTCCCAGACTCATGCTCTGACCAGGACACATTGCCTGTCCCCATTCCTACACACAGCTTTGCACAGGATAAAATCACAGAACTTTCTGCCCGGAACATTTGCATGCACACCAAGTGAAAAGGACAATCTCTTCCTTGACCTTACCCCCAAATACACACTTGCCCCGGATCTCCCAGTGATTCTGGGCCCACCTGCATACCAAATTACCCTCTAGATCGAATGGTGGTAAGCCAGGTCGGTATCCATCGTTCGCTTGATGAAGTACCAAATATTAGGTACTTCATCAGTCAATTGTATAATTGTATCCTTAGACATATGAAGTAATGCAAGGTCGATCTTGATAACGGGAATATCGCCCCTACCGGGTGTGTAGGGCGTGCTGAGTTGGAAATCTGACGGGAGTCCGGTATCCTGAGTTCTTTCTTAGACTAACACATGAATTGAAAGGCGGATCTGCTTCCCGCAACCCACCCAGTTCCTTATTCATTGCACTGTACGCTACGCCACGTCTTTGTTTCTTTGTTTCGCCAAATATACGAATTTAATTCACGCCTCGTTCTTAACCTGCTTGTAAAATACTGTACTGGGAGCCAGATTTGTGAAGAGCGTTTTAGTTCAGCTATGGATTACGATTCTATCCACCTGCTTTACAAGTCTGTACATATCCATAAGAATACGGAAAGCGATCAGAACATGGATGCATTACATGGGCCGTAGTTCTTGAGAAGCTAGACATTCCTCGGTTAGTCTAGAAGCCTTCATCTTGTGTGAATCTGAAGGTTCACAAGAGCGCACCACTAAATCCTGTCTTCAGCCAAATTAAATCGCGCCTTTGATATCATTCTCCTGTCGACGCCTAATTCTTTAAAGTCGTTTTCCATTCGGGTCTTCCAACGTGCCCATTCATATCTGGTAAGTAAAAAAGTAAAGCTAACCCTGTGAGAGGCCGTGAAGGTCCATAGGGTTGTGAGACGCTGAGAGTCCCACATTATCTAGACCAGTGGTTCTCAACCTCTGTGAGACCGCGGCCCGGTAAATTCTTTTTTCTATACGACGAGAACCCGGTATAATTGATGCTAGGCACCGGGCCGCGGCCCGGCGGTTGAGAAGCACTGATCTAGACAATCGGCTGAAAGATGGCGGTAAGGTTGTCAGCCTTCCGCGCCGTCAGCGCTTTACTCCCCAGGAAAATTAGTTTTTAATTAATTCCTTTTACTCATTTCTGTTAGAGGCTGAGTCGACCCCAGGGTCATAGTGCGGCTGGAATGATTAGGTCAATTGGAAAAAAAATCCAGTGACCTCATCGGGGCTTGAACCTGCGACCTTCCGACTTGTAGCATAGCCCCTCAACCAACTACGCTATCGCGTGCCCATGAATTCATAGTTTTATACAATATTTTAATCATTAATGTTCCTAGGTAAGAGACAGGAAGGCCGAATGTTCCAGACTGAATTATAATAAGAAATTCATAAATTAAACTGAACTTAATTTTTTCGCGAATGCAAGTTTAGTTTTTTTTTAAGAATATAAACTCTTGCGCGTTTTCAAATCGGCACTTTGATCATATCCATATAGAAAGGAATTCTGAGCAGTAGGTATTTGGTATTGTGAGCGTTAATTTCCTTCATCTTGCGAAAGTGAGAACCGCAGTCAAATGACTCAGGATATGGCTCATGGCGGCAGTGAACCTTCCGAGTCCTAAAGGGCGGGAAATCTCTTGACTAGCGGAGCGGCTATGGACTTCTCAACGATAAATCTGCTTCGTGGAGTTCGATGTGTGGTAGGTTTTAATCCACGAGATTCTTCATTCTTTGGACCATACGGTATATCTCTCCATGTCGTCTCTGCGGCAGTGGAAATCGAGACAAATCGCAGGATTCCCAAGCGACGCGCAGGAGACGGAAGCAGGTAACAGTGCAGCAGTCTACGGGGTTCTCTTGCACGGTTTGCTGCGTAGTTGCAAAGAGAAGGAGCTAAGTGCCAGGCTCACTTGTGAGTGTCTCGCCGTTCCTTAAAGGAAAATGTAGTGATCTTAACAAGGCCATGACATTCGTGAACATACGGTAATGAAATCATTGTCTGCCTCTCTCATCTGCAGCAGCGTCTCGTCATACCCAGCCAGGGTGTCCGTTCTTAGTCCGGGTTTTCTTAAAGTAAGCCGTGCTGAAAGCCGGTCACAGTAGCCGAGCGGTCTAAGGCATGTACTGTGTTCGCTCGCTTGGAAACCGGGATCGTGTGATCGAATCCCACTCAGGGCATGGATGTTTTTGTGCGTTTTTCTGTGTTTGTGTACAGGTAGAGGCCTTGCGACGAGCTGATCACCCGCCCAAGGAGTCCTACCGAATGTGTAAGATCGAGAAAAACCGAAGTGAACGGAGAAGTTCATGGAATTAGGCCTCGGCCCACTGGGCTTTAGTGCCAAGAAAAAAAAAACCGTACTGAAATGATGAATGGGTTGCTCATATTTCCTATATCACGCGTCAACTTCACAAACAGTTGACACTGTAACAGGGCGCTTTAACCTCGTAACTGACACCTCAAGAAACAAACACGGAATTATTCCTACGTATTAAATGATGCTTCTAAAAGTAGAGGCGTGTGACGTCACATTTGCTGCCATGACGCAGCATGCTGATAAATGCGGAACGGATTTTAGATGCTAAAAATAGAAAATGTTTATTTTATGTGCCTTAAAGTTGAAACGTGTTCTGTAGAAAGTCGGAAATATTTTTACTTAGTGCCCGTGATTACACACAGTAGTCACCAAACGTCATCAGTATCTCCAACAGAAGTGAAGCCCTGTGAACCGCGAGAGTCGTCTTTAAGTTGTGTTTATCTTGAATCTCTATTTGTTATCACGGACCATTAATTTGTGTTGGGGAAAATATACATTCCACATCACACGATGCCAGTCTTGCATGGTCGTAACACACAGTGTCACGCTCGTATCCCTCAGGTATTCCAAATCAGCTAGGTTTTCCACCTCTAATGTACATGAAGTCTAGCACCTTTTATTCTTACTGAAACAGCAGAATTTTTATTTTACAGCCTCGGCTTCCGAGCAGTTGATTTAGTTCGTGTATTTTGAATGCGGTGGTTTCTTTTGTTGTTTCTGGCACCAAATATGTTATTTTCAACTTTGTTATAGGCTGCGATAAAAAACTGAAATTTGCGTGAATGTAGACCAAGTCAGTTTTTAAAGCCTTTAGTGCATTTGAGTCATAAAACATTTGCTGCGATATTTGTGGGAGAGAACGCATCCCCCGTCAAGCTCATTCATCGCGGCACAGAAGTCTTCAAATTTTTCTGCATAATACGCAGTGATATCTAGCCAGGTTCTCCAGCTTGTAATCACTGGAGCTGAGAAGAATGGTTTGTCTGGAACTTTGTTCTAGTTGGCAGTTTCACAAATATTTCCCCACAGTTAGCCATTGACTTGTCTACATTTCGATAAAGCACATGAATTGTTTCACAGACTGTACAAAGCTTGTACTGCACAAGTATCATATATTAATTCAGAGTGGATAACGTCCTCCTGCTGGTTTTCTTTCGTATGCGGTAGCGTAGTTGTTTGAGGCACTATGCTACAAGCCCAAAGGTCACGGTTTCGATTCCCGATTAGATCATTGGATTTTTCAATTGACCTAATCTTTCCAGCCGCACTGTGGCCCTGGGTCCGACTCAGCCTCTAACAGAAATGAGTACCAGGTATCTTCCTGGGAGTAAACGGTGGCTGGCGCGTAAGGCTGACAGCCTCACTGCCGTCTGTGAGCCGATTGTCTAGAAAATGTGGGAGCATCGACGTCTCACAACCCTACGTGCCTCCACGGCCTATTATAGGGATAGCGTTGCCTTCTTACCTTTACGGTGTGGCATCCGTAATTATCAGCAACACGTCAAATTTCGCGCCATCTGGCCACAGAGTCTATACAGTGTCATTTAAAACACGCCATATTACTGTGTGAATCACTCCAGATATTTCCTGGCATGAAAGAAGAAATTATTTGTCTGGTAAGGTTTGATCATTTTTGAAATCCCCACCAACAACATTTTCAGCCTTCCTTCCACTTGCATCGATTGTTCCTTCTGTGGTCACCTAGATATTTTCTTTCGCGCACATTGCTCGACTTTTATTCGTAGTTTCTTGCGCTTCTGTAGGTAGTTTTACCTCTATATACTTCAGGAGGAAATTCCTTCCAGTTACAGATTGCCTGCCCGATCGACCTTTTAAGGTGACAACAGAGGCAGTATGCTTGTTTCCACTTAACTGTCTTGTAACTTGAAAACGCTGTTGTGCGATAGTGGATTCTCCACGTACTTGGCGAAAGAGAACTTTGCCATGAGAAGTGAAATTCATTGACGTACTGACGTAAACAAGAACAAGTACTAGAGTTCTCCTTTCCCATCGTTATAAAACAATCTCAACCGCTTCGCCACAGTTAAATTATAAAACTGCGTTACTAGGAGCAAGCTTCGTGGTGCTCCGTAGCGGCCGATACTGTGTGCCCAGTAGCAGTGGTCATAATTGTCATCATGTCCTGATTGCCTAGACAAAACACACACGGGCGATTGTCTCTCTGTCAGCAAGTTTTGCTTATGTATGCTCCTCTTAAAGCGCGTCCACATTACTCGTGCTCGTGTGACTCGCTGTGCTCGCGAGTAATGTGGACGATATGACAAGTTACGAGACAAGCAAATTTTTAATTTAAAAACTATAGCCAATAAATTAAAATACGACTACAGCCTATACACACTACGAGTAAATATACGGATCCTCACGCGCCGAAGCCTGGCGAGCAACTGAAGTAGTGTGGACGAAGATTTACAAACACAAGTAAAAGCCAGACGAGTCTCCCGGCGAGCACGAGCACGAGTAATGTGGACGCGCCTTTACACTTAAGTTGCTGAGCCCCCACGTCAGAACAAAGAATACACTGGACTACGTGTCGCTTGTCTCGATGTTCTGATAACAGGCTGAGCAGAAGAGTGAAATATTCATTTGGAAGCGCTCGGGATATGAAGCTGTCCACCGAGGTTAAGAGTAGGTCTGCATGGGTGTAGATGTTCATTCCACTCCACGCCTTCATGTAGCAATGTGTAATTAATTAGGCACAGGGACGGCTCTTCTCCGGTATTTGTACATGTACATGTATAGCCCAAAACGTTTATTTGCATAAAAATATGGAAATACATGTTCTCTAATGGCATAAAGCTCTGTTATAAGCACTAATCATGGTAACTTGTAAAGTTACACTGATTTTTTTAACTTCAATAGCTGCAAAAAATATTTTAACGTAGAAATCCGTTCCTAGTCATGTCTTGTAAATACGAAATAGACCGCTTTATGCAGTAAACCTTGTATGCTTGTCCCTGGAGACGAAACAGCTCTTTGCACATGATTTTGTAGCAACCACCAGGCTTGGAAGACGAAAGAGACGAGGAATGCCGAAGAGTTTTATACGGTAGATGATTTTTATACTCAGATTGTATAAGTCACTGTCCATAATATTTCGAGATAAAAGTTCTGAATAGGTAGAATGATAAATGAACATAATTTTATGTCATAGGCCTATAACATCAACAAATCAGGAAATGTACACATAGCGTAACAATTCTGACACAAGATACTGGACGTAAATTGTGTGCTTCATTTTTTTTTTCTGCAGCGTCTGTTCAAAACATCTTTCGCTCGAATGAATGTTCGGCACGTCGGACACAGAGTGCCTCTAGAAGCATGCGTAGGTCTTCACGTAAAGTGCCTGTCACGTTTGTCCAGTGTTATCCAAATTTGATATCAACAAAATAAAATAAAATAAAACTCATCAATGGCAAATTTAATGAAAATTTCTCTCAGCGGTTCTCGAGTTTGCTGCATGTGAAAACACAGACGAGTAGACGGACAGATATGATAGAGCTGATAGCTATATTTTTTCAATATTTCTTAGCGAATACAGTAACAGAACGGTAGACGCGGAAGGGTAGGAGAGGAGAGTGTGAGATTTCTGGGCTGAATGTTCGAAAAAAGAAATGAGCTCAAGTCTGATGCCATATTGCGTTTATCGTTGCCAGGGAAGGTATACAACGATTTTGAACAGAAGGTCCGCGTTTAAACAAGATGTAACCACGCTCATGATTTGCTGCATGTGCCCTTCTCACCCCAATGAGATTCTGTGCTGTATACAGCACCTCCCCTGCTTTCCGCAGGCTAAAGCGAAGTAGAATAGGCACGGTGTTTAACGATGTAATTATGAAGCTGTGATTAGATCACCTGGGCCCGATATTCAGGCCTCATAGAGAAAGTTGAGACATCAGCAACTGAGCCTTCTGGCACAGATATGATCATCCGTCCGTCCCTCCACAATAATGACTAGAATGGCTGATGGCATGTGCATGTAATGTTTGTAAGTTGGGGGAACTTGGAAAATCGGATTTACTAGGGAGTCAATCCTATAGTAATTAAACAGAAGAGTCAAGATTGTGTTAACAATGATTTGGTTTCATGTTGCTTCTAATTAAGTCTTGTGATGTTACTTGTGCTGCATGTGAAAAGTGCAGGTATCCCTGTAACAGTCCGTGGAGGTCCATAGCGCTGTGAGACGTCGAGGCACCCACATTTCCTAGACAATCGTCTTACAGATGGCGGTGAGGTTGTCAGCCTTACGCGCCGGCCACCCTTTAACCCCCAGGAAGATTCCTGTTAGAGGCTGAGTCCACTCCAGGGCCATAATGCAGCTGGAAGGATTGGGTCAATTAAATAATCCAATGACCTAATCGGGAATCGAACCATCCTGCTTGTAGCATAGTGCCTCAACCAACTACGCTACCGCGTGCCTCCTGTGCTGCATCTGAAGATATGTATTTTGTTATCCTAACAAGCAAAGCTCCTGTATGCTTTTCAAAGCACGCAAGTTCAGGATATGCAAAACAATAGTGATCTCTTACTCTGAAGGAAGAACATAATTCGCAGTATTTAAAATACAGTACTTAGAAAAAATGTTGTATTAGAGTAGGCTGACATAAGGGAGCAGTTTATGATATTACAGACAGTGAATTCATACTGCTTTGTACAGGACATCCAGGATTATTAGGATACAGGAAACCGAAGCGCATACCGCGGCTGATTCGCAAAGTACCAGCCAGAACAATGCTATTTTCTGAATGACATATTTAATTTTTAAAATTAATACATTAATTATAATTAATATAATTAATTATTATAAATATATTATATATTATATTATAATATATAATATATTATAATATAATATATTATATTATAATATATATTATTATAAATTAATTATTATAATTATAATAAAATGTGTATTCCTTCAAGTTCTACTTATCACGTTCTAAGTATTGAGATTGTGTAAGATATTTTTAGACTGTTTGAAGTTTTTATGTTTGTAACCAGAATCGATTGGCCAGTATAGTGACTAGACTCGAAGGTTTCCCACAAAGAGCAGAGATTTTTACAGTTCCACCGCATCCAGCCCGCTTCTCTGGCCCACGCATTCTGCTATCCATTGGATACTTGGAGCTGTTTTCCTAGGGGCAAAAAGTCTGACGACTCACCTTGATATAGCGCGAAGGTCAAGAATCGTGGCTCTGTGCCTACACTCTCCCATTCGTCTTCATGACCTGACGCCTGATTAATTAAGCGCATGGACAACTTTACCCTGAGATAATTTCGTTGTGTTTTCTAGTGGTTGTAAATAGGGTACTACAATTTTATGTATGCAAAATTCTGAGGGCAGGCCGCTTTAGTGCGAGGATACAGTTTCCTTTGTACAACTTGCCTCACAAGAATTGTGTTCTGAAGATGGTGGAGAGTATGTTCAGTCTAAGTCCTTAGAAATGTTAGATGTAAAATCCACAGGCAGATTTTACTGTACGGGCACACTAGTCATGATATGTCTTGCTAATGTGTTTTGTAGGTACTCATTAAGTCTGTCTGTTGGGACAGAGACTAATGTCTGTCCCAGATGTCGTTAGATTGCTCTTATTTTAAGCATATGCGTGCAGGCATCACCATGGTAACTTACCATGAGCATTCGCCAGATGTCAGATTTCAATCCTTGTAATATAGAATTTTTAATTACAGGAAACAGTAAGAAAGATCAAGTACTCCCTGTTACTTTCTCTTAGGTCTAAATACTCGTACTTCCTCAGTGTTCTTCTAAGACTCACATACATTGACCTGTATTCTTTGTTTCACAGAAGCCACAAAAGGTCACTAGTGGCCCCATGGTGACCCAGGGAAACCTGAAGACTGCACTCAAGGAGACTAAGCCATCTCTGTCAGACATGGAGAAGTTCAAGTATCATTTAATGTGAGTATATAATTATATTATTTTTGGTTTCCCATCATGAATAGTGAAAACTGTATGGCCAAATTAATTAATAAGTTAAAAGGATGTGAACATTCTTAGCACCAAATTGTATGATCTGAATTTAGTTTCGAAGTTTGCAATTCTGTGTAGTTGGTAGTTAAAAACTGTTGAGTTCTTCAGAACGTTGTCACAATTAATAGCATGAGATTTCCAGGCTGTGTGTCTTAAGGCAGTTCTGTTTACACATATTGCAAAACATTTAGGTTACTGCCAATTAGTGGCCACAAAATGAACAGAAGCTCAGTAGAGATTAATTTTCATTAAACAGGAAGCATAATAAATAAATAAAATGCAGGAAAAGTATTATAGACAGGTACCTATCAACCAAACTACCAAGGGTTTTGGGTTTTGTTCATCTACGTGTATATTTATTAAGTGTGCTTTCAATTAATTGATTTTAATGAAAGTTTGTATTGGCATTATTTCACTGAAGGTGTGAGCAGCATGACATTTAAGCTGTATCTCTTAGGACTTAAGAAAATAACTGAAACCAAGAATCATATGCTCTGTTTTGTAACACTGGAAGCTGAAGCTAGTAATTTTGGTAGGACACAACTTATGCTTCAGATAATTCAACGCGTGCATATCTTCCATTTCATCCACGCTTAAATATTAAGCATCATGACATATTTCTTTTTGTATAAAATATGAAATTCAGTCTATTTTCATTTCAGTTATGAAAAGTTTGAACGTTCACATGGTGGAACTTCAGCTGAAGATGTGGCCTCCATGCCTCAGAGAGCAACTCTAGCATGATGACAAAATTATGTATGAGATCAAAATAATCCCAGCCTAAAAATATCCTTCTCCCTTCTTGTTTTCTTGTAATGAATTTTATCTTTTGCGGTTGGTGGTTTTACATGGTGAATGCATTCTAACAATAACTGCGTAATGAACACTACAGTTAAGTGGGTAGGTGGTAGGAAACATAAAGCAGAAAAGTCGCCTTTTTATACATACTAGATGTTCCACTTGGTTTCAAAAGAAAAATATTGAAGTGGCTGGGACATGTGATTAGAATGGATCAAACAAGAGAGGCTAAGAATAATTTTGAAAGTAAGCCAGAAGGTAGAAGACCAGTGTGCAGGTCCAGATGTAGTTGGCTGGAAGGCGATGGAAATGACATGACAGCTGAAGGTAAAGAGATGGAGGCTGAAGACAGATGTTAGAAAAGAATGGGCATTTGACTAAGTGAGAACTTGCAAGAAAGGTTCATCAGCAGTTTTCTTGTATCTCACAGCAAAATGTTAAAGTCAGAGCATTTTCATTCTTTTGGAGGTAGGAAAGAAAGGACAATTGCATGCTCTCTGGTGTGGAAATCTATTTAATATATGTTTAAAAATGTCCTGTACTACTGTAACATATCCAGGCACACCAAGATTTAAATTGGCACAACACTATTCAGTATAGTTGTTACTCACTCTGTTCCTACATGTGATGACGATGTCAAGTATATCTGAGATGCTTTGCTTTGTTCCCAGTTAATGTTATTGAAACATCATTTCTTCGACAAGTCACAGTAAAATTAAGTCCATTTTTATCAAGCCTGATGGGAAAAGATTTCCATATCTACCATGAGCAAAATGAATCACAGTTTATGCTGAAGACACATTTTCTGTAAATCTTAAATAACTAAAGAAAGGGAGTAAATATTCCAGAATTGTTAAATTCTTTAAGTCCTGTAAGTGGAACAGTGTACCATCACATGCTTCAAATTATTCTTGCCCCACAGTTCAAAAGTGGCCACCCACAAAGAGTTACATGTTGTAGTGAGAGTTTGTATGTGCATCTGCATTAAAATTCTGAAGTTGCACGTAGCAAGCAGAGGCTGCTGTGCTTGCTACCTGCTTCATGCTGGTTTTTTCCTTGGTTTATCCTTCGACCCTGAAGATGTAGGCGAAATTTTTTTGAGAAACATCGGTTGATTTCCGATAGACCGCATGGCGTTATATTCGAGTGAACATAACTCTTCATAAACACGGCTGTGAGAAGCTCACATCCTTCATGTGTTTGTATTGTTTTTAAATTGTAATTCTCCATTACACACAGGCAGTACTTTATGTGAGAGGCTGTAATGGGAGCGGCAGGGAGGTGCTACATACCGAGACATCATCCTGTTCATAATCTTTCCCAGTTCACTTGGCTGAAGTGAACTTCCCTTCTCTTCGCGTCTTCAACTCCACTTCCTCACCCTCACCATCAGCCATCCGTTCCCAGCATTTTCGTACTGTTGTTCGCTTATTTAAAGTTTGTTCTATGTATGTAGTGTTTACGTTGTAATATATTGCAGAACACTTAACAGAATTGTGATAAACTTCGGTGTAAGTTAATTACATGCTTTAATGGACTCCTGCTCGCTGCCACACTTTACCAGCTACATACCAGGAAGAAGAAGATGTGGGGGAATGGTTTTTGAGTTTGAAAATTAGCAAAATAGGTTCATTTATTACTTAGAGTGTGTTTCCGGGGGAAGAGGTTTCACTGGAAAATTACACAAGTTGCAGAGTTGTTAGTGCTCGTCTTCAGATCACGATAGTTATCAGGGTTGGTTAAGGAGAAATCGGTTGAACATCTCCAAGTTACGGCAGAGTTTCCAAGTTCCTATATTGCTTATAGCTTCTGGTTCTGGATTCTTTTGCGCGTGGGTCCTAATACAGTGTGTAACGAAAAACAAAAGTATAGCTTAGCGTAACAGTTCTGGAGCAATCGCTCTATTATTGCGTCTAGCCCAGTACGGGGTTCTCGTCTTATTGAAAAAGAATTTACCGGGCCGCGGTCTGACAAAGTTGAGAACCACTGGTCTAGGTTTTCAGGTCGCGAATACAAAGTTTCAGTGATCTCTGAAACGGTGGTCCAGATGGCCGGTTAAAAATCAGTCCATCGGTTTTCGAGTTGTTGGATGTCTGTATAAATATTACTCTTGTTTCATTATCCATACAACTTGGGGGGGTGGGGAATCGTATGTTTGATTTATCTTTACAACTTTTGTTCGAAACATTTTTAGCACTGATAAATATTTAGCAACCTGCGCACTGAAACGCATGCAGGCCTTACTGTCATGTCGCTTATTATGTTGCTTGCTGCCTTGTTTTTGCCGGTTTCTTGCTTGGCTTAATCTTCAACCCCGAAAGTGGAGGCGATACGTTCTTCCGAAACATCCGTAGACTTTGCCAAACTACGCAGCGTTACACCCCAGAAGGTTGGACTTTGCCGAGTGTAACGAAACGTAGCATTCCCTGCACACAAATCTGCACTGAAGTTTCAGAATTGTTGTTTTTGTTCGTCTCTGCAGTCTTAGGCTCACATTTTATGGCCTTATAACACAGTTCTGTTGGGAGATATATAAAGAACGTTTTGTTCCCACAATAAAACGGACAGTTGTCTTCGGAACTTTTCATATACAGGGCGATTCACGAGGAGTTACAGCCACTTATGGAGCTCATTTCTGAAGACATTTTGAGCAAAATATGCCATATAAACCTGGGTCTTATACTCGATATTTACAGAGTTACGTTCGTAATTGGAAACGCAATACTGTGAACGGATGGCCAGACCTTTCCCCGTTAGATCATTGCATTTGGGGATGGAAAGAAAGGCACAAATACGTGAGGAACTACTTTGCTATTGCTAGTGGGGTGGGACTAAGTCCCTTGTACCTCGGCCACTTCTGGGCTATTGTACCAGCCTCAGATGACAGGTGAGGGTGATTGTGGAGCAGTTGGTAGAATGATGATAGGCAGGGGAAACCGAAGTACTCGGAGGAAACCTGCCCCAGCGTCACTTTATCTACCACAAATCCCACTTGACTAGACCCCGGGATGGAACCCGGGCCGGCGCTGTGGGTTTCCAGCGACTAACCGCTTGAGCTATGACGCGGCCTTAGTTGAATCTTACTTTCTCGGCTGATGGTTCAAGAAAGTTACAATTTTCCACGATGGACACGGTCGTTTTCCGTTTGAGATGCCCCATGTCCACCGCGTAAAAGGAAAATGTGTGCGGAAGCTACAAGCACTTTCAGTTCTACACAGTTTGTGCAGTTTTTCCGTTTCCCATTTTATGCCCTTTGAACATTAATAAGGATAAATCCATAGACAGGTAGTTTGCTCATAAGGCGGCGGTTATTGGATTCATTAATAGAAACCCCCCCCCCATCCCTACCTTCTCCTGGAACATATTACTTTCACCCCTCGTTCTGGTGCTTGCAATGTGAAGCAGTGTTCATTTTCATGCTTCATTAACGGTACTGGATTTCGTGTGTAATTTATTTTGGTAACCACTACACGATTTGTTGAACCCTTTTGACCGTAGTAAATACAGAAAACATCGTTTCGCTTGGAAAGCATATGTCAACATTGAATCTGTCTTACACATTTTTGCTCCATTTCGATGATATACTGCCCTGTTTCCAGTCCATTATTAGCTCCGAAGGACACATGATTTGTAAATTATGAGTGTTCTAAGTATTTTTAGAGACTAACTTTCTAAATTTGTGATTTAATCAGAATTTCTTATGTAACATTTGTTCAAAATTATATCAGGGAGATTTAATGTTCTTATTGCTGTGAATATTAAGATCACGATCTTCTGTGGTGTCACACCCTGCAGTCTGATAGATGCTTACCAGAGTACATGGCGTCATATCCTAGGCGAGCCTTATGGAGATAATCACTCAGCACTATCTCTCTATGGCTCTACAGCCCTTGTGGACCTTCGAGCTTTTTCAGTTTCTTAATCTATGCACAGTCGGTGGGACTCCTTGGACGGGGGATCAACCCGTCACAAGACCGCCACCTACTCACAGAACAACACAAACAGAATAAACGCAGACCTCCATAACTCGAGTGAAATTCGAACCCATGATCCCAGTGTTCAAGTGGGCGAAGACGGTTCACGGCGCTGTCACTGTGAACGGTGATCACTCAGCACTAATACATATATATATATAAACCTCTTTATGCTGTACATTATTATTATTATTATTATTATTGCTCCCGCTGCTGCTGTTAAACCTGCAGCAAGTCCAGTGGGTAAGGATGGGGCTAACGGAGGCAGCTCGACATGCACTTAAACATGGCCTCTTTCAGTGATGTGAGCACAAGTCTTCGGCCATGTCGCATCTGAATTTCGGTAACTCTCTTGGCATTTACTATCAAAACGTTAGAGGTCTTAGGACCAAACAACTTGAATTTTATGACAACGTGTGCGCCTCCAATTACGACACAATTTGTCTGTCCGAGACAGGGCTCAACGACCTGTGCTACGGTCACAATCTGTTTCCTAACCAATACACCGTTTACCGGTCTGACCGGCCGTATATAAACAAGGCTCACGGTGGTGGGATGTTAACAGCCATTACCGCTAGCCTGGGCTCCTGCAGTTGCAGGTCGCAGAACTCTGTTCTGAATGTGTGTGGGTCGAGGTTCCCACTGCTGATGGCATAAACATGCTTATTGGTAACCATTACTTCTCCCCTGACACCAAACCGGAAGTCATTACTGCCTACTTTCGGCAACTTGAAAACAATCCAGACGCGAACAGTACTCGCGTCATGTTACTCGGTGACTTCAATGCTCCTGGATTCAACTGGGAGAACGGGACACCTCTTTCTAGTTATCATTATTATTCTAAACTCAAATGGGACTCTATATACACCTCTACATGTTTTCTTGGCCTAAGGCAGTGCGTTGAGGCTGCTGACACTGTTAACATGCTTGGCCTAGCCTTTGCAAATTTCACTGATCTAAAGTGTGTTCCTGCCGGTCACGGTAGCCGAGCGGTCTAAGGCATGTACTGTCTTCGCTCGCTCGGAAGCCGGGATCGTGGGTTCGGATCCCACTCAGGGCATGGATGTTTGTGTGCGTTTTTCTGTGTTTGTGTACAGGTAGAGGCCTTGCGACGAGCTGATCACTCGCCCAAGGAGTCCTACCGTATGTGTAAGATCTAGAAAAACCGAAGTGAACGAAGTTCATGGAGGTAGGCCTAGGCCCACTGGGGCTCTAGTGCCAAGGAAAAAAAAAGTCTGTTCCTGCCGACTCTGGATTGGTCGCGCCTGATATATGTCACCCTCCTTTGAATATTGATGTGCTGTTACCTAATGTTAACAGTAATTTAAAATGCGAGTTCAGTTATCAAAATTTCGCAGCAGGGAACTACGCTTTGCTTTACAACATTCTATCAACTTATGATTAGTCAAGCGTGTATGAAACCTCTTCTGTTGACGTAGCAGTCGCCAGCCTCAGTGTTGCTGTCAGAAGTGCCATGGAGCAGGTAATTCCTTGTGGGTATCGCTGCAAGTCTTAATTTCCTCACTGATTCTCCTATACCTTAAGGTATTACATCACCAAGACAAATTGTTTCCACCGTCGTTTAAAAAAAAATCCATCCGATTTTACGACAGGTTCGCCTATTTTCGAAAATTAGTTAAAAACACCATCAAGTCAGACAGGCTTAGGTGGTTGAAGTCAGTTGATAACAGTTTAAAGTCACAGCCCCAACATTTCTGGGAATACATGTTTAATTTCAGAAAACGTAGATCCGGTTCCATTCATCTAGAAGCTGATGGTACACACCTAGTCCAGCCCGAAACTGTTGCTGATGCATTCGCTAAGCACTTTCAATCTGTTTACAATAACCTCTACTGTAAGGTCATTCACCCTGTCTCGCAATCTTCTGAATTTGTATCCCTTACCCCCATTTCTGATGCTGATGTCTACAAAGCCATCAAGAGACTAAAACCATCAAAATCTGTTGGACTTGACGGTATTCCTGGTTTTATCATCAAAGGTTGTGCAGGTATTTTTATTCCTATACTTAGGCATATATTTAACTTGAGCCTGACGCAGCAGTATTTTCCTGCTGCATGGAAAGAATCTGCTGTTGTACCGGTATTTAAAAGAGGCAATCATGCCGCTGTGAGCAACTACAGGCCTATTTCTATTATCAGTAATTTCTCTAAATTGTTTGAATTCATTATTCATGACCATGTTTCTCATTTCGCTAAATTTAATTCCAACCAACATGGCTTTACCAGAACTAAATCTACAGTTACCAATTTGGTGACGTTTCTCGACTTCTTGACGCCTGTTTTCCGCGGTCAGCGTCAAGCTGATGCCGTCTATTTTGATCTTTCTAATGCTTTTGACCTCGTCCCTCATAATATGCTCTTGCATAAATTAAGCTCCTTCGGATTCTCTGATGCTTATGTTAGCTGGTTTCGCAGTTACTTAGCCAACAGACAGTCTCGGGTTCGCGTTTCTGGCACTCTCTCCCTGCCTTTTCATGTAACGTCCGGGGTGCCGCAAGGCTCTGTTCTGGGGCCTTTCTTTTCAACGTATTTACAAATGACCTATGCGACTCCGTTAACTACTGTAAATTTCTAATTTTTGCCGATGATCCAAAAATTCTCCGCATTATTAACTCTCCTCATGATTGCCTCTTACTTCAATCTGACATTAATTCCGTAAGTGACTGGTGCACTGCTAACTCCATGAAACTTAATATTGCTAAAACGCGTGTTGTATCATACACCAGAAAAACAGACTTTCTGAGCTACGACTATCAGCTTTGTCATGCTATCATTACACGCATCAGCAGTATTAAGGACCTGGGTGTTTTCTTTGATTCAAAGTTACATTTTCACACACATGTTAATTACATATTTTCTGAATGGATAAAGCTTTTAGGTTTTCCTCCATGGAGAGTCTGTATGTACGACATTTTACTTTAGTCAGGTCCAAGTTGGAATATGCCTCAGTAGTTTGGAACTCCATCACCTCGACTGATGCCAATAAGCTTGAGCGCATCCAGCAGAAGTTTGCGTCCGTCTGTTTTTATCGTTTTTTCCCTCATATTTCATATAGTTATATTGATGCTTTAGAGAAATTAAGTCTGCAAACTTTACTAAACGGAGACATCACCTTGATGCACTTTTTCTTGTTCAGGTCTGTCGCCATCCTAAATCCTGCGCTCCTCTTTTGGAAAACGTTAGCCTTCGCGTTCCTACTCGCAATGTTAGGGACTTCTCATTGTTTGGTGTTTGTCCCTCTAATAAACACTGTCCTTCTGCTCAGTGCGCCTGCGCTGCCAACGCGGTGGGCAAAGATCTCGACATATTTGCAACCGGAACAGTTTCTGTCAATCATATTTCGCATGTAAATGAACAAAAAGTTGGAATCAATGTGTTTACACATTAATCCATTAAAACTTGAATTGTTTTATATTTTATTGCTGCCATGTCTATTCCAATCAAATTGAAATTGTATATACTTTAATTTTCGCACTTCTCAATGATAGGTTTGATTTATGTTGATAGAGTTATTGTTATAATTATTAATTGAGTTATTATTATTATTATTATTATTGTATGCTGCTCTATTTGGAACTCAAATTCTCACATTGTGGCTTTGTCTGTGTATGTTTCCTTCTGTATCTTATTCATGGTAACTGTGTAATTATCATTTTTGTATTTTGTTTTTTAATTATTTTTGTGTATTTCTCTATTCGTGCTAGCTTTGTAATTGGCCTCTGCGCTGTTAAGTTTGCACGTAAATAAACATGAATTGAATTGAATTATTATTGTGGATTTGCATCCCTTTTGTTGGGCCCTGGCCGATTTTTCAGTTTCTTGATCCTATACACAGTCGATAGGACTCCTTGGACAGGAGATCAGCCAGTCGGAAGGCCTCTACCTACACACAGATCAACACAAACAGAATAAATGCACACAATACAGACATCAATGCTTTGAGTGGGATTCAAACCCACGATCTCAGTGTTCGAACGAGCGAAGGTATTTCGTGCCTTAGACCGAGCGGCCACTGTGGTCGGCTTCTGCTGTACATTGCATGTAATAATTAAACTGGCAGGTATAGGTGTTTATAATGAGCCTCTTAGATGCCAATGGGCAGGTATCTGCTTTGTGTGGAAACCGTGGGAAGAAACTAGATGTGGTTTGTGTTAATTGTTCTGTGCCTCAGCAAACCGAGATAAGCAATGAAGTTTATCTGAAGACTGAGTAAGACAGGAACGCAACTCAGGTTAGTCTATCTGAAGATCCCCTGCGCCTCACTTCCCTTACTTTGGAAGCTGATATTTGAAAATATTGAGGCCCTCTTCCTTTTAAGTTTTGATTAATCTTTACTTATACGAGTCTGTGTCCGTAAATGAAACACCGTGAGAGTGCTCTCGGCGCTCTCGGCGCTCTCGGCGCATGGTTTCATATCGTGAGTCGTTTAATTGTTCTCAAATAAGTAGAATTCGGTTATTACTTCGTCGGCGTGAAAATATAGATAAGTAAAGCAAGGCGAAGTTGTCACTACGTTTAACTAATTAAGCACTTCGCCATGAAGGCGTATGGGGGCGTGGATGTATATACCTAAGTTTTCTTGACCTCGACACTAGTTGGAGATGAGTGGTCAGCTTCACGACCCCGCTACCCATTAAATAGGAGATTGAGTGGACCTCGGTCTAGACGAGATGGAGAAGTGAAAATTCTCGACCCTACCGGGACTCGAAATCCGACCCCTCGATCGTCCAGCCCGTAGTCAGTCGCTATACCGGCTGCGCTATCTCGGCTCTTCGTAAAAAGATAGTTTTAATTAAATAAATGTATGGATCTTAACGGTCGATTGTTCATGTAGCGCAGGAAGAATATTAATGTAAGCGTTTGTGCGAGTTATTTTATATGATGAATGCAATTATTTCGCTTGGACAAACTTGTAAAAAATTTGTAAAAAATTAAATGTGTATTCACAAAACAACGGGTCCTTTGCTGATTCAGTGCCTCACAAAGGCTCTGAATAGTGTGAAGTGTTATTTCTTCTTCTTAATTATTTCGCAACATCTGATAGTCTTGCCTTGTCTGTATTCATTTCTATAAAATGTTGTAGGGGGTGGGGGTGTAATAAAGAGGAAGAAATATCTCGATTTCAAATGAAAATTTTCTACCATTTTTATCCATGAGTACCGCCCTTCTTCGCTAACACAATTACTGTATATAAAATAATTTCATTGGCATAAAAATATGGGACGTGTTCTTTGCAGTTGATTTTACAATCACAATCAAATCCTCCATCCAGCTATTCTTCGAGAGCTTTGAATAAGACCTAATTTCTTCCTCTGGAGTGAACTGTAATTTCCTGGGCTTCAATGCAAGTTTGGAAAACTCTTCGTTTTGCTCCTGGAAGGAGGGGTTGGGAAGAGGACAGAGAAAAGAGGCAAAATTTGACTTGCGCGATTTTCAGAGATGAAGAAAAGTTAGTGAATGAATGGGGACATAACTACTACGACACAGAGATTCTGCATATTCATGAGGGTCCAAACGATGCTTTCAGAGCATGGACAAACAGATTCAGCGTCTACTGTCATTTCTGTAGCCATTCCTTGAACTTGCATCTGTCTCTTCTTTTTCATTGCTAATACAATAGAGGCTGAATGTAAGTGTAGTGGTGCCTGCGAATTAGTGCCGAAGGAACAGAAAACCTAACTGTAAATGTATAGCAAGTTTTCGGAAAGTGGAAGTTTAGATATTTATATAGTCTCGTTCTGTTAAGAAGTAAAAAATACGATTTCTGACCAAGAAACTGGAACAATAGGGAGCAAGTTCATTATAACACTCAAAATAATAATTATATTTTTATCGTCTTTTGAACTAATTTATTCATTATCTTTATCACATATAAACATAATTTATATTCCTGTCTGCTCGTGTGCTGTGTTGCTAGCGTAATCCAAGAACAGGTTACCGTAGAATCCACCATTTGTCTATGCCACAATAAACATCATAGAAACCCAAACTCCGTGGTCTGTAGTCCGCAAACGAAATAAACCGACCGAGTGACCGACGCTTGTCGGCTAAGTTAGTGCAACTTTTGCGGATAGTGTGTCACGTGTCAGCGCAATGGATCCCCACGGCCGTTAATCTCGGTTTTCTAGACCGCAACCGCTATTTCCTTGAAATAGCTCCTCAGTTATCCTAACGAGGTTGTGAATTCCGTTCCAGACCCACTACTTCTCAGAAAATCCGATAGAGCCGGGAATTGAACCCGGGACTTGTGAATCTGTAGCCAGGAACTCTGACCGCTAAACCACAGAGGCGGTCAAGAAAGATCATCAATGAACGTTATTGTATAGTCAGTGCTTGAGGTGGAATGAAAATAGAACCGGGATGGTTTTCCCCTTTTAATTATGAAAATATACCGAGTGATGTATATAGTAACTGGATGCTTTTAACCCATTTAGAAAAGAACCGGGATGCCATCCCGCTGCATCCCGCCCCACCTCAAGCCCTGGGTATAGTGGTTTACTTTCCTGCTTCATGTTTTGGAGGCTCAGTTTCAAATCTCTGTCCGATGACAGTTTTCTTGCCTCTCCTTGTACCATCCAGGCCGTTATAGTTCCTCAAAGTAGGCCACGACATATTTCTCCCAGATTATTTATATTTCAGCACTCAGCCATCATCCATCGCTGTGTAATCTTAGCAACTGAGAGTGAATAACTTTAATTTATGCAGTTAAAAATGCTGTACATATTTCACTAACTCCTAAAGAAATTAATAGTTAACTCATCTAGTAAAAAATAAGTCCTCTCCGATATAGATCCCTACTGTTTATTACTGTGTTCACAAGAATCCGCCAATGACCCTTAAGCTGAGGCAGAACAATCTAGCACACAGCCTAACAGTCTGTTTCTTTATCGATTTGATCTATTTGAATATTATCCTCCCATCTCCGTCCCTGCCTCCTAGTTAGTGTCCATCCTTCACGTTTTCCGACTAAAACTTTGTACCGGTTTGTGTTTCTGATCCGCTGCTCGCAGCCGGTGCTGCGGTGATCTCTTCGATCACTCGAACGCTGGGATCGTGGTTTCGAATCCCACTCAAGCAATGGATGTCTGCATTTATTGGGTTTGTATTGTTCTGTGTGTAGGTAGCGGCCTTGAGACAGGCTGATCCCCTGTCCAAGGAGTCCTACGTCTGTGTACAGAATTCAGAAACTGCAAAGCGGCCAAGGTGCAGCAAAGGGCTGTAGAGCCATAGATAGATAGACAGACAGACAGACAGATAGATAGCTAGATGTGTTTCCGATCTCCAAGCCTGCTACGTATCTGACCCACCTTATCTTCCTAGGTGTTATCATTCCAATATGTGCTGAAGAGCGCATAATGTGCAGTTTCTTTCGCTTAGTTCCAAATATCATTCTCGGCACCATGGCCTCAAACCTCTTCATTCAGCGTTTTCCCTTAAATTGAGAGACCAAGTTTTACATCCGTACAAAACAAGTAAGATTACAGTCCTGTGTATTTTAATATTTATATTTATTTTTGGAATACAGAGAACCATTGCCGTCTCTTTGCAATAGATGGTATAATCAGTTATTCGTTAATGCGATAAACACGTCCGTATCATAATATCAAGTGTAATGTTAAATAAAACAATATATGATCCTTCAGTGGAATATCAAGTATCAGTCCATTTCTTCTGTTGTTAACATTGCTTCCTTTCCTTTACAAACCGTCGCTTAGGGGTAGAGTGTGAGGCCACTTTGTAGCAATAGAGATCAGGTTACCGAATCTGTATCATGATAGCAAACAGACACGCCTCTACCCTAAGTAAAGTGTCACTCCCGTTTCGCATCTGCAACCCACTTTTCATGCGAATGTTGAAGTGGGTTGGAATGGTTCCTCGGTTCTCTATAACACACATACGTATATGAAGCTCCCTCATCAAACTATAGTACCACTCTGGTGAACTTTCTTCTTTTCTCGGCGCTCGATGATACTGGTTGGCATATAATAGACACTACACTATCAGCTTCTACGTTCATTTCCTGAGCCTTCTGCAACTCAGCATGCTCGGGCAGGCGTGCGAAGATAAGTCCCGTATCTCTACAATACCTCCACATTTCAACACTTTTATCTTCTTTTGAAGGGTAAAGAAAACGCTCCAGAATGGCCTCTGAGTGCCCCATTATGCTACTGTGTAAATCCTATTATCCCCCTTTGCTCGCCTTCCCAATTTTCACAACTTTATCTCACAGTGTACAATAATGCATAAATTGTGTGCTTGGTGTTGCTGCCGCGGAGGAAGGAGGGGTACACTATAAAGATGCTGGGCGGCGACCGATAGCGACGCGACGCGTCACGACGTGAGGCAGCACAGTGTCGGCGCTCTCTTTCCTATCTCCTCGAGACTGAGCAAGTCTTCATGACGGTTCGGAGTTCAAGCCTTGATATCTATATGTTTGACTCGCCTTAAGCTTCATTCGTGATTTAATGACGTTGCATCAAGCTGTAGAAGTTATTGTGTAGCTTTTTTTCTCCTGTAATTTTATATCGCTTCATCTGCTTTCCGTCTATATTTCTTACTTTATTCAAAACGTCATTTAGTTTCATAGTTTAAATAGCATGGCGTGAGGGAACGGTTGGATTTCGAAAGATTTGGGAGAAATTAGCGATTGCTTGTTGGATGATAGACTGTTACATTAATAGCGTTCTCTAATCTCTAGTATTTGGCTACGTAAATAGGAGTCATATTTTAAGACGAATTTTTTCAAATGATTTGTGTGAGGAAAATTTGTAGTCTCAGAATATAATGATGAATTCCAAAATCAGAAATAAACTGCAAACATTTCAAAGTACAGAGAACAAGGGCAGAACTTACATTGAACACAGAATACAAAGCTAAATGTACCTAACTCTCCATACGGTTTCTGTAACGGACGGGATGTCATCCAGTAAAATGGCTGGAAGACCGGAGCAAATTTTCCGGTACGGGTGGAGTCGTTTCTCCACGCGATCTCCTCAAGACCACTTCTAACAACCGAGCAGCTGGTGTCCAATAGATGCCATGGACTTTCTCCGGTGAAAAAGCGGCGGAACCTTAAAAATTGTCGAGGTTACGAATGCCTGGAGTTATATCTCCACTTCCCTTTACATTTATATGACGCTGTGCTTAAACACGGGAAAAACTTTTATAAAATATTAAGTCCCATATTTTCATCTGTAATATACCCTGCTTAACTACTCATATTTCCTTCCGTCTTGTCGTCCTGTTGACTTCTAAATTACCTTTGAATCCTGATTTGTTTACGTCACATAAAGCACACTCTGTATCTATTAAAATGGCTAACCAGTGAGCGTTGTGTTGAGAAATAGTGTCTGTTTATTAAGAAAATCTTGCGAAAAATTCTATGCACCGTATGGAGAAACAAACTCGTTTTTGCTTTAGAATATGCAATTAGGAAGGTCCAGGGAAACCAGGTGGGACTGAAATTAAACGGGACACATCAGCTGTTGGTCTATGCCGATGATGTGAATCTCCTGGGTGATAATGTAGATACCATAAAGAAAAACACACGAAATTTAATTGACTCAAGTAAAGAGGTCGGTCAAGAAGTAAACACAGAGAAAACTAAGTATATGTTGCTGTCTCGTCACCAAAATGCAGGGCAAAATCATGACATAACGATAGGAAACAGATGTTTTGAAAATGTGGCACAGTTCAGATATTTGGGAACAACGATAACAGATCGAAACCTGATTCAGGAGGAAATTAAGAGGCGATTGAACTCGGGTAATGCTTGCTACCATTCAGTCCAGAACCTTTTGTCTCCTCGTCTGCTGTCCAAAAACATAAAAATTAGAATATACAAAACTATAATTTTGCCTTTGGTTCTGTATGAGTGTGAAACCTGGTCTCTGAAATTAAGGGAGGAACATAGACTGAGGGTGTTTCAGAACAGTGTGCTGAGGGGATTATTTCTACTGAAGAGAGATGAAGTGACAGGAGGTTGGAGTAAACTACATAATGAGGAGTTTCATAACTTGTACTCTTCTCCAAGTATAATTAGAATGATCAAGTCAAGGATGATGAGGAGGGCAGGACATGTAGCACGAATGGGGGATACGAGGAATGCATATAGGACATTGGTGGGAAAGCCAGAAGTAAGGAGAGCAGTGGGAAGACTAAGGCGTAGGTGGGTGGACAATATTAGAATGGATCTTAGGGAGATGTGATGGGATGGTATGGATTGGATTGATCTGGCTCATGATAGGGACCAGTGGAGGGTTCTTGTGAACACGGTAATGAACCTTCGGGTTCCATAAAATACTGGGAAGTTCTTGATTAGCTGCAGATTTGGCTTCTCCTCAAGAAGGGCTCAGCTCCATGAGTGAGTAAGTGAAAGCGGGTTGTACACAGAGCTACAGAAACAGACATGCTCTGAAGGGTTGATGCATACCAAAACTCTGTCATGGCGTTGCGATACTGCAGTAAATAATAATATAGAATTGTATGATATCAGATCTTCTCGGTTTTAGGAACTGAATTTAGGAGTAGGCAGTAATTCTCTTGTGACTGCAAAGTACTGCCGCTTTTTAAAATGTCGGTGCAAAGATGTTAGGCGTATTTTGTCTTGTACGATTGACCGTGACTTCAGAAAATTGCGACTCCCTAAAAATTCCGACATTTTTTCTTCCACTAACACAACACTTTCTCATGTACATGAGAAACTTCAGGAAAAATCCGTCATTGAAAATAGATGAAGAGCGCCCTTTGAGCCCAATCATATACGGGGTGCTATGTACAAGTAGTTAGTTAGTTAGTTAGTTATTGGAGAGGGTGGGTTTCCCCATGCACTTAGACCTGTATTGGTTCATTGTGCTTCCCTCTATGATTTCTACCATTCTCTATATCCTACCGATACTGGTGCTTACCATCAGTCCCACCCGGCCAGCGAGACCGGCTCTACTAGCTGAGAGGTATCTACAATGCTTCCCCCCTCTACCAGAGGTATTAGAGACTGCTGTTGGGCGGGAAACGTCCTTGAATTTGGCTCAATGACCTCCTTTGGAGATATGAGGTTCTTTTACGTGCCGTAAAGCTACGACACGGGACCCACGGCTTAAAGTCCCTCCCGGAGGATTTGTTCCCTGAAATTTTCCGCCCTTAAAAATTCGACGACCTCCGCCGGGTATTTGAACCCGCGTACTACGAGTCATGAGGTGGGAACTTTACCTCTAGACTACGGAGGCCGCTTATGTACAAGTATGTTATCTACTTAGTATGGAGCACAGTGTAGATATGTCGCCCTTTCCCATTGGACAGAGACACGGGAGTGCCGCCATCTTTTTCCAGAAATAAAGTACTGAAGAAGACAAGTACTGTCTTCGCTCGCTTCGAAACCGGTATCGTGGGTTCGAATCCCACTCAGGGCATGGATGTTTAGATTGTGTGTGTGCGTTTTACTGTGTTTGTGTACAGGTAGAGGCCTTGCGAGGAGCTGATCACCCGCCCAAGGAGTCCTACCGAATGTGTAAGATCTAGAAAAACCGAAGTGAACGCAGAAGTTCATGGAGGTAGGCCTAGGCCCACTGGCGCTGTAGTGCTAAAGAAAAAAAAGTACTGAAGAGAAGCAAAATGAGGGTAAATGTGCCCCTGTGGTTAATTAATTCAGCACTATGCCATGAAGCAAGAGGGGGGGCGGGGGGGGAGTGGAGGTGCAGCGCCCTTCTTCATCTCTCCACTAGATGGAAATGAGTTGTAAGCTTCACACCCCGGCCGCTTTCCTTCCAGATGAAGGCTTCCTGGAACCCATTGGATAGGAGGCTGGGTGGGTCTCGTCCCGGATTCGGTCTGAACGATGTAGACGAGAGAAAAATTCTTTCTCCCTGCCGGGAATGGAGCCGCGGCCTTCCAGCCAGTCGCTACATCCACTGAAGTATGCCGGCTCCCACACTGAAGATAAGAAATATTGAGTTTCTAATTGAAGCATATGTCAGTTATATCACTGACTGCTGGAAACAGTAGGTGGAATCCCACTCAAGGCATGGATGTTTGTCAGAATTGTCCTCTCTGTGTTGCCCTGTCTAGATACAGCCCTTGCAGTAGGGCGATTTCGCATTCAGGGAACCCCACAGTGTCTGAAACCACTCGTAGTAAAAGGTAAAGTTATCCCTAAGCAGGCCATGGAGGCCCTTAGAGTTGTCAGTCGTCGAAGCTCCCACATTTTGTAGATAATCGGCTCACAGATGGAGGTGAAGCTACTCGTATCAGCCTTAATCTCCGGACACCCTCTGCCCGTAGGAAGATTCCTGGTGCTCATTTCTGTCAGAGGCTGAGTCGACTCCAGAGCCATAGTGCGCCATAAGGATTAGGTCAACTGAAAACCCCAATGACCTCATCGGGAATCGAACCCGCGACCTTCCGGCTTCTAGCATAGTGCCGCGTGCTCCACTATTCATATTATCGTTAGTTAATTCTGGGCCGAACGCGCCATAGCTCAAGCGGTTAGTCTCTGGCTTCCCATTGTGGCGGCCCGGTTTCGATTCCGGGGTCTGGTCAAAGTGGGATTTGTGGTGGACAAAGTGGCACTGGGGCAGGTTTTCTCCGAGTACTTCGGTTTCCCCTGCCAATCTTCATTCCACCAATTGCTCCACAATCACCCTCACCTATCATCTGTGGCTGGTACAATAGACCAGAAGTGGCCGCAGTACAAGGGACCTAGTCCCACCCCACTAGCAATAAAAAGAAAATTCTGGGCCGGTGCACGTCAAATGGCCTGATTCGTAGAAGGTGAAAGAGGATAACTGAAAGCAATGTTTTCGGCTACATACTGCACGTTGTAATACGTTTGCTTTTGTTTGTTTCACATGGCGTAGTTGCTGTGTCCTGCAGAGTTTCGGTAATATCAAGAAAAACAAATGTTATTGGTTTACTTTAGACGTATCAAAAGCAATGATGCGTGGAAGGGTGGGGGTAAGAGCATAGCTGCAGTCCGTATTTAGCTCGTGCAGTGAAAAGAAGTTGATGCCTTGACGTGCGGCAATGGCAGAACTGGGACCGGTTAAAACGACGCCCCTATATTATGCTGAATCTTTCAAACATTGCCCAGACATTCTGTAAGCCACACATTTCCAGACTTGGTAACATCAGTTTGTTCAATGTGAAGTGAAGACCTGAAGCCACAATATGTGAAGACTTCTTGCATTCAGAACATCAGTAATTATGTAGTAATGCTTTAGAGATGAGAAACCCGCCTCTGACACACACATCAGTGAGTGGGGATGAGTATTGTCTGTTATTTATTATTATTTTCCATTCTTCATTAATGCTGTCTTTGCGCTGTAGAGCCACAAATTAATAGACTTACCACTTCAATATAAACTTAATGGATTTTCTCGGAAAGTTTCGTCATAAAAGTTGTTACGTGGCATCATAATGTATACAACTCCATAAGATCTGCAACTATGATTGTAAACATCATCATTATAGCGACTACTCAACAGAAAATAAGATCTGACTCTAACACAATGTGTGTGCAGTGCATCTTTGCATCTCAGTCAATAAGCATCAGCTACAATGATGAACGCGTTAGAATAACGTGTAGGCTTTTGTTAGATATAAGTTTTTCAATCTGGTGAGAATGATGAGCAGTATAATCAGGAATATGACACCTTGTAGTGTGGTAGAAGTTTACTGACATGTCAGAGGAAAGTACGTTCTTCTTCTGCTTCTTATCTGGCGCTACAGCCATTCATGAGCCTTGGATTCCTTGATAACAGCCTTCCAGCTATCCCTGTCGTGTGCCTTCTTCAACCAAGCTGTCACTTTTAAAATTTTGAGGTTTTTCAGTACATTATCCAGCCACCTTAATTTTGGTCTTCCTTTCTTTCTTTAGTGAGTGTCCAGTTCTTACTACCATAAAGTACAACAGGTTTTATATATTTCACATTCAGTGTCTTTTCTTAGAAGTTTTGATCTAAGTAAATTCTGCATTCCATAATAGCATTTATTTCCCATAGTTATTCTATGATAATTTCCAAGTCAATATTACAATTAATATGTTGCTGGACATTATCCATCATCTTGTCTGTTCTAAAATACCTGTCTAGTTTCTATTAAAAAAAACACAACGTTTCGGGAACTGGAATCTGTCCCCGTCTTCAAGGACAGATTCCAGTTCCCGAAACGTTGTGTTTTTTAATAGAAACTAGACAGGTATTTTAGAACAGACAAGAGGATGGATAATGTCCAGCAACATATTAATTGTAACAATTTACCATCATCACAACTTTTAGATCTTATTTCCAAATCAATATTGTTATCACAGGTTAACTCAGCATCTACAGTTTCAAGAGTAAGCTCCACTAGACATATAAGTTTTCCTGGGACATGAAATTCTTCCATAGCCTTGAGGAGCCAAGATCTGCCAATGCTGTCATATGCAGCTTTAATGCTACAAACATAGAGCCCATGTTAACTCTGTATTCTTTCATCTTTTCCAGTAACTGTCTGACTGAATGCGAATGGTCTGAAGTGGACTTTCCAGGCCTAAACCCACACTGATAATTTCCAATATTTGTCTCTACAATGGAGTGTATTCTTTGAAATGGTATAATTGAAAATATTCTGTATGTTATGTTCAGCAAAGAAATACCACCAAAGTTTTCACAAATCATTCAATTTCCTTTTTAGATAGGGCATATTAACCCTTCTTCCCACTGACAACGAAATATTTCCTCTTTCCTTATGTTTCAATCAACTTCCATAATCTATTTATAAGATTCATTTCATCTACTTTAAAAAAAAAGAGAGATTCAATTCTTCTGGTCCTGAAGGTCTATTATTTTTTAATTTTAAAGTTGCAAAATTCATCTCTTCCCTGTTAGGTAAAGGTATTTCTTCAGCTTCATCAGTAGATTGTACTGTCCACTGTGGGGGCATTTTCAACTTATCTTCTCTCATATCATACTTACTTGCTCACTGATGGAGCTGAGTCCTTCTTGAGAAGAAGCCATATCTGCAGCTACTCAAGAACTTCCCAGCATTTTATGAAACCTGAAGGATCATTACTGTGTTCACAAGAGCCCTCTACTGGTCCCTATCATGAGCCAGATCAATCCAATCAATACCATCCCATCCTATCTCTCTAAGATCCATTTTAATATTGTCCACCCACTTACACCTTGGTCTTCCCAGTTGTCTCCTTCCTTCTGGCTTTACCACCAACATCCTATATGCATTCTTCTTCTCCCATTTGTGTTACATGTCCTACTCACCTCATCCTCCTTGACTTGAGCATTCTAATTATACTTGGAGGAGAGCACAAGTTATGAAACTCCCATTATGCAGTTTTCTTCAACTTCCTGTCACTTCATCCCTCTTCAGTCCAAATATTCTCCTCAGCACCCTGTTCTCAAACACTCTCAGTCTGTGTTCCCCTCTTAATGTCAGACACCAAGTTTCACACCCATACAGAACCACAGGCAAAATTATAGTTTTGTATATTCTAATTTTTATGTTTTTGGACAGCAGACAAGAAGACAAAAGGTTCTGGTTGGAATGGTAGCAAGCATTACCCAAGTTCAATTGCCTCTTAATTTCCTCCTGAATCAGGTTTTGATTAGTTATCGTCGTTCCCAAATATCTGAACTGTGCCACATTTTCAAAACATCTGTTTCCTATCTTTATGTCATGATTTGCCCTGCATTTTGGTGATGAGACAGCAACATATTGTCACATGTTGGGTATGTCACGTGACAAATAAATTCACGTGGGTCTCAGATTCAGCAAATCATACAGATTTTGAAACTACTCCTTCCATCTATTCAGGATATCAGCTTTATCTGAGAGAATGTCACCATCTGTTCTCCTGCAACTCAATGGTTTGGCCTGGAAGTCATCCCTCATTCTGTTCTCTTGCCTGTAGAACTGCCTACTGTCATTTTAGCAACACATTCATGTAGCCATTTGATTTGTTTTTCATAATAATCCTGCTTCTTCTTCTTATGGATCCTTTTTTCTTTGCTTCTCACATCACAGTGTTTGTCTCTTTTGCTGTTCTAGTAAATTTCCTTTCAAGCATATTCTGGTGTGTCCTATTCTTCTCCACTGTCACTTGTTCACACTCTTGGTCAAACCATCCCTTCCTAAAGCCCCTTTTAACTTTCCCAGTACTGTCCCTGCGCTGTTTTAAGAACTGTTTCCAAGTTGTTCCATTCTTCTTCAATTGTCACTCCTTCCCTTACTTTCTGACATAATTCCTTAATCTTTTGCTCATATTCTTTCTTCGTCTCTGCCTGCCTTAGGTTGCTTATATTTTTTTATTATTTCCTCTTTATTTGGAACATATTTTGACCTACTTTTTGCCCTTATTCTGGTAATAACAAGATAATTGTCAGAATCAGCATTTGCACTCGTATAAGTCCTCACATCCATCATATTATTTTTATGTCTTGCATCAACCAGTATGTGGTGAATTTGGTTTCTTGTTGTACCATCTGGGGACCTCCAAGTTGCTCAATGTATCTTCTTGTGTGGGAATGTAGTATTCCCTATCACCATGTTTAGTGCACTAGCAAATCTATCATCATTAATTTCCTCATGTAGTCCACAGTTCCCAACAACAGATCTGTCTTGATCTTTGAACCCCACTTTAGCATTAAAGTTTCCAAGTAAGTAAAAGTAAAATAAAGTTATCCTTGTAACAGGCCGTGGAGTCCCATAGGGTTGTGAGATGTTGACGTTCCCACATTTTCTAGACATTTGGTTCATAGATGGCTGTAAGGTTGTCAGCCCTACATGCCAGCTGCCCTTTACCCCCAAGAATATTCCAAGAATATTCCTGGTGCTCATTTCTGTTAGAGGCTGAGTCAACCCCGCCATAGTGCAGCCAGAAGGATTAGGTCAATTGAAAGTCTCCAAGAAGAACTTTAATATCGTTCTTTGGGCACCCGATAACAAAGGTTTCCAGCTCATCATAAAAGCTATATTTAATATATCCGTTTTTCTCCTCTGTTTGTGCTTGTGCACAACCCTCAAGGTACACAGTCTAGTGTAGACTAGTTTTGAAGTCAGTTAGTGAACGTTTACCTTCAGAATTTAGTACGAATCCGCATCCAACTTCATGTTCTCTTTTCTGACAGCAGCAACACACTGCACTTCCTCTTCTCCAGTCCAACGAATTTTTCTCTAGTGCTAGCACATCCACCTTTTCATCCTGCAGCACTTTTCAAGTTGCTTTAAGGCTCCCCTTTATGCAGTCAACACACTCCATGTTCAGTTCTCAGTTCCTTTCCCATGCGATGTCGCCTGTATTTTGATCCGTCTGATATCACCGAGGCTGTCATCCAAGCTTTCCTACAAATTTATGTTTTTTACAGGAATGAGGTCATCAGCCTCATGCCCCAAACCCCAACCTGGAAGACCAGAGTATCTCTTTTGGTCTGGTCTATCACCATTGACCTGTCTGGCATGGGAGAACCTACTGGTAACATATGTTACCGCCGGCATGGCTCTCAGGTTCATTTAGGCTCGCAAGCCCTACCACTGCGACAGCGAAGGGGGGGGGAGTACGTTCATATAGGCATGTATTCCATTTGACTAGATCTTTTTGCGTTGTTATGCTCTCTGCTCGTGGAGTACCAGATCGCCAGACGATTAGTCAGTATTGGTTTCAGCCCGCAAAAGCAGATGAGGGGGCAAGTAGTCACGTGTAGTTCGAGTGAAGAGACTAATTGGGCCCTTTACAGCAGAATGCAATCTGTCGTCTTCTTTGCTTTACTCTGATGGTTCCCAGCCATCTCAAACTCAAGTACTGGGACATGTTGACCCAAGGCGTGACGAACAATTAAATAATTCTATTAATGAGAGATCATGATGCAGTTAATTTGTTGGGCAAAAAGGTAAGATGTTTATTAGCGGTTACTTGACGATTCTGCCTCAGACTACCAACACAACGTTGAGTGCACGCATCGACTCGCGTGGCAATGCCCAGTTATACTTTCCCGCTGTTCAAGTTGGAGACAGGAAGGGGGGGGGGGGGGTGTTGCTCTTCAAGCCTGGGAACAACATTGAGGACGTGGGGGTATTACAGGCCTACTGTTCCCCGCGGAAACGTTGCAGTATGTCAATTTGTATAATGCATTATTTGATGTGTTTATTTAGTTCTGTAGTTTTAAAATTATTTTTATAATTTGTTTATTTATCGATGCAGTATTATGATAATTGCCACAGCCACTTAAATAACGGAAGTGTAATTAGGTAAGTTACTTTTTTTTTGCAGAAAAATTAATGTTGTTAATTCTTTAGACAAAATCATTAATGTGTCACATTTATATGACTATCCACATAGGCCTACCGAGAATCCCTAATCTGTCAGTAAGATGATAAGAGGCAGTTGCGATTCCTTTAGGATGATATAACGGAATTTGACGGAGGGACTAAGAAAAGCCCCGGAAACCTCAGGACATCCGGTCTCCGGGCCCATATTAGAATTCGAGACCTTCCGAATATGAGGCAGGCATGCTGCCCACATTGAGATGAAGATGTCGTAATGACAGGCACAACCTCAGTATTATCATATTTAAAGAAACCTTCAAATTAGTTTAAAACTTTGTCTCATGCATAGTGTTTAGGTGTAGGACTTAGGCCTATGTCCGTTTCTCCATCATTCTGTCTGTAACCTTCTCCATGCTACGTGCTTCATGATAGTTTCTCGCGTGGCGTATTCTTCGACGCTGAAGATGGAGGCGACAAGTTCCTCCGAAACGTCGGTTGACTAACAGCGGGCTACAAGGTGTTATATCCTAGAAGATAGAACTCTTTTAATGTATAGTACTGATACCAAATTTAATTGAAATATGGTTAGTAGTTTCGGAGGCGAAACGTGCGGACGGACAGACACGATCTTCCCGTTATGCGTTCTTACTGCGTAATTTCTGCAAGGAGAAATACCTCACAAAGAATGGACTAGTCACTTATCCCTGCTCTGACGTTTTCTGTGAGTCGTGTATGGCTCGCAGACCAGGGTTAGTGCATCTGTAACGAACGCTTGGTTTGTATAACCCTTCGCAGCACTTTTCATGTTTGCAGTGTGATCAATGTAAAATTTTAACGTAAATGAATACCAGCGTATTTAGTATTTTATACACCATCCACAGGCTGGGGAGGGGAGTGGTAGTGACGGTTACAAAATACGCCCCACAGGTAGGGTATAATTTTCTCATTTAATGTTAATTTCCGGTTCCCTTTCCCGCACTATGGCGTTCATATTACTGCCAGGTGTTGCGTGCTAGCGAATCCGATGTCACACGGACCACTTGTTGCGAGTAATCGACCATGTTTGACAGTCTCATTTAAAAATAGAGCGAAAACAATTTTCGATATACCAACTATAATTTCTTTGGTATTTTATTTTTCGTTATAGGATGATAGGATGTTCATATGGTTAGTGTTTGTTCATTCGTGTTTTGGTTTATCTTCCAACTGTTGTAAATCCACGAGCTTCCAAAATTTGTAAAATTGATTTATCTCTCGTGTTTTCATGCCGTTCTTTCGACAGTTTTATTTGTGATAATATTTTTTTAGTATATTTGACGCTAAAAATTGTATCCCTAACATTTCAACTGAAGTCGAGAAATATTATTTTTATTAACAATCAGGTTCTTTCCGTCAAATGTGACACTTTTTTAAGTTTTCCACCTCGTCACCACCTGCCTTACATGTTTCGGCTCACCACGGAGCCATCATCAGAGGCATTTATAGTAGAAAAAGAAATCACCAACACACAAAACTTCACTTTGTCCAAGATAGCCACGTTCCAGTTAATTAAAATAATTACAAATAGTTAAAATTACCCAGAGTGTCGGTTCACTAAAAGTTTTTCACACACCACAGTAGCTTTCTTATTTGATTCGTCGTTAATTCTGTAAAATTATGTTTCGTTATTTGAAGTAAGAATTCTTAAAATCCCTAGAATTCTTTCCCGCTTGGCCCGATCTTTTTGCTTCGGGATGTTGTTGATGAAGCATCACAACACACAGACAAGCAACATCAACTACCGGCAGACAACACACGTCAACAACATATTTATTTTGCGTTTGCTTTGAACATGAAAAAGCTGGCGACATGTTCCTCCGAAACGTCGGTTGACTTTCAACGAACTACACGGTGTTGTATCCTAGAAAGTAGAACTCTTCATATCCACCCCTCTGATAACCTCAAATTCTACATTTTTTTTGTCGTTGTCTCTCTATACAGTGAGTGCCAGGAACTGACATTTTGTCTTTTTGTTAAAATTCAGATTGCACTAATACGTAATAGAATATTATGTTAATCTTCGTCTCAGTGCTTAAGTTCTGCGCCACGAATATGAGAGATTGGAGCCAGAGATCCATGTCTTAGTAACCTGAACACAGAATGAATGCGTCCGACAGCTTCAAGCCGCTGAAGAGACACTTTGCCAGCTGCATAACAGCCTGCAGGGTCTCGGGAGCTGTGCATTGAAATTACTCGTATGTGTTTATTTTCTCGTTACTTTAAGATATTGTATCTATTTAGTGTTGAGGCAAGTTCTCATAGCGTGTTCCTTAATTAATTAAGCCCAGGGACATCTTTACATATTACCGTTTAAGATACTGTCTCAGCTGATGAATTTGTATGAAGTCAGCGTGGAAAGGTTATGAACTATATATTGAGAGTGACGGAAGAAGATGTCAAAGCCTGTCTTAAGGTTTTGTCCCAGTGTTAGGGAGACAAATAGAAAGGTTTTCTTAGTTCATGTGAAAATATGTAAGATTTGAGGCTTTCACGGCGGTGACTATGAAGAAAGCAGTCTTCTGGGATTTGTTAACACCACATATACACGGTGCCAAATCCCAGAAGACTGCTTTCTTCAGTGAAAAGATGTTTGACTGAAGCAACAAGAGTCACTCTATGTATTTGTTTTAGTAATAAATTACCCTGTAAGATTAAAATTCATTTTTCAAGACGAGACTGTTGTTCTTAGGTACCTACAGTCGAAAGACATGGTCTGTGAAAAGTGTTATTTCACTAAGTGTTCGTTCACTAACTCATGTGCTTGGTCACGCCATAGCTCAAGCGGTTAGCCGCTGGCTTCCCGATCCCGGGTCTGGTCAAGTGGGATTTGTGGTGGACAAAGTGGCGCTGGGGTAGGTTTTCTCCGAGTACTTCGGTTTCCCCTGCCAATCTTCAGTCTACAAATTGCTCCACAATCACCCCCACCTATCATCTGGGGCTGGTACAATAGGCCAGAAGTGGCCGCAGTACAAGGGACTAAATCCCACCCCACTAGCAATAAGAAAAACTCATGTGTTTACTCTTAACTCATTTATTGAAACTCTTTCGTTCATTCATAACTGACTAGCTCGCATTAACTCATTTCCCCTAGTCTGCTGTCATTTAGTAGGTCATTCTTAACTCATTCTCTCACTCTTTCTCACTCATTAGCTCTCTAGCTTAGTCATTTTTTAGCTCACCGCTTCGCTGTCACTCACACTCCCATCAGCTCACAGTTCACTCTAAGTCACTTCCTGACATTTAGCTCATTCATCGGTTGTCGCTCATTATCTCACTCGCTGACTCATCAGCTTACTCGCTCACTAACTGGCTCCCTTTCTCACTCCCACAAGCTTATCTTTCGCTGTAAGTCAGTCGCTCTAAGTCTCTCGCTCATTATCTCATTCGCTCACTAATAACTCACTAGCCTGCCCCCTCTGTAGCTCACCGACTCGCTGTCTCACTTTGGCTCTGGACTCGGGCCCACCGCTGGGGGTAGCAGACGAGTTTCAGAGCGAACGCGTTGGACCAGCAAACATTTCGCTGCCGGCACTCGCAGGCGAGGCGCGTTTCTATCAGCCGATTTCACACCCAATTACCATTCTCTCAGCATCAAATGAGGAAATTTGGGGAGGGGTCGGGTAGTAAACGGGTGGGTTAACAGTGAAGAGAGGGGGTGAAGACTAGCGCATTTTCTGCCACTTTGCACTAATTTTGACCGTGAGAGTTAGGAAAGCCTAGCATCTTTCCTCATCACATCGTCACCAAAGTCATTCTCTTGCCTCATAGGATACTATGATTTACAATATCAAGGAAAGGGATGAGGGATTGAGTGGGGTAACATTGGGGTTAGGATTAGCAGTGGGAGCAGGGTTGGCTGATGTGAAGATTGTGTTTAACTGGGCTGAAATGACAATATACTCCGTACATTCTAGCAGAAACCTTGGTTGTTTGTGTCGTGCTGACAGGGGCGGATGCCTTCTCTCAGAGCCGACAGGGTGTGATTGTTATGCTCTTTTTGAACCAATAGGAAAGGAGTATTTGCACCATCACCGCAGGCTATCCCGTTCAATATTACATTCGGAGGCGAATGATAGTTCTATACACGAATTCCGTTTTTACGTAAGAAGCGTATCGTTTTGAAGACAAATGTGATTGACGGATTTTTCGAAATGTAAATAATGTTTCTAGGTTACCAAAATGCTTAGATTCAGGTCTAGCAAATGGAAGAGCACCAAAGTGTTGGACCGAAATTTACATATTTCTATGCAGGATTCGTCAAACGATTGAACAATAAATATCTGAAATACAACGCTTCAACTGACTGGCAAATGCGCGAAATCTGTCACTAATGTCACTAGGATACCAATTAATGAAAAATAATACCTACATGAAATGTTTCTAATTGAAAGGTAGACATTAATCATTAATACATTGTCAAGTTTTTTGTGTCTGACTGTAGACGCGGTATGGATTTGTGGATGAATTTATTGACAACTTATACACACCACTCGAAACTACAACTTATTACAGCACTATCGCTAATATTCACAATTTACAAATCACCATAGCACCTTCTAAGCCTTTCTGCAGCCTGCTCTGTCTTCATCAGCCGTTCCCTGAGAACGGCTTCCAACAGAAGATATTCTTCAGCTTCACGCAATCAGGTTATTTCTTCACAGCTTCCCGTGCAGAACTCAATTCTCAATTAACTCTCTGTGAACTGGCAACTAACTGGGTCGCCCCTGTTGTCTTCCTTATAACCGTTTACAATATTATATTCAAACATCCTGTTGCACTCTATACGATATATGATATAAACTCCGCCCTAAGTGCAACAATTTATTGTAGGTCTTTCGTCTTGCTTTCTTCTACACTACATGTTTCGGCCGCAAACGGCCATCACCAAGTGAGTGTATATATATATATATATATATATATATATAGGGTATTCCATTCAAACCTCCCACATTTATCAGATCTTAGAACAGAAAGTATGAATGGTAAGAAAATGAAGCTGCAGGAAATACGAGAACAACTCAAAACATTTCATTTGACACACTAACAAACCTGTACATATGCACCATTGGTAGCACGAACAATATCCAATCTGCATTCAACGTCTTGCCACGTTATTTCTAACCTGTCCATTGGTACAGTAGCAATCGTTTCACGGCTGCGGGCTCATAAATGTGGGAGGTTATTCACCGGAGGAATGAACACACGGTCCTTCACGTAACCCCAGAGGAAGAAATCGAGCGGAGTTAGGTCCGGTGAACGTGGTGGCCACCGAATTGGTTCGCCATGTCCAATCCAGCGATCTTGGAAGGTGGCACTGAAGGATCTCCGGACATCCAGACCCCAATGTGGGGGGCTCCATCTTGTTGGAAGATTATGTTAGGCTGCAGATCGGCTACCTAGGGATACAGGAACTGTTCTAACGTGTCAATGTAAACGCGGCCACATACTGTAGCTTAGCCGAAGGAAAACGGAAATAAAATTCTTCGAGTTTTTCTTTCATCTAGTGTTAATTATAATCGATAATTTATCACAATTTTTCTCAATGATTAATTAAAGTTTGGGAGGTTTGGGCAGAACACACTATGTATTCCTATCTGTATAAATTTAGAGGATTGGTAGAGAGGCGCCGATAGCATGGCCACCTCGTTCCCCGGATCTTACTCCCCTGGGGATTGGTTAAATATCGAGTGTTCGTACCACCTTTGTCTGCAAATATTGTTGAGTTCCGAACTCGAATTACTGCCTCAGTTGCAGGAGTGACGCCAGAGATGCTACGTAGCGTGTGGCAAGAGACTGACTGCAGGTGGGACGTCTGCCGCATTACCAACGGAAGTCACATTGAACCATAACTATCCGAGATAAAACTCGGTGTTTTGCTACATTATGACAGTCCAAAACGTCTATGTCCTCTGTATAAATTTATATAAGCTTTCAAAGTTGTAAAGCTCTTTTTGAAACACCCTGTATACATTTTACGCTCAGCCACTGTAGCCCCCAACCTTTTAAAACAATTGACATAAGCTGAATCTCCTTAATCAAAAGTGTGATTGAAATCCACAATGAAGTTATTGCTTCACCTGAAAAGTTCAAGTCTTCCCAAGCTGGTAATATTGAAGTTGGATGTTCAAATTATCTGTTGACATTGATTCCATAGATAGGAATATACAGTGTGTTCCGTTCAAACCTCCCAGATTGTAATTAATCATTGCGAAAAATTGTGATAAATTATGGATTATAATTAACACTAGATGAAAGAAAAACTAAACCTGCTATTTAAATGTATTCTTTTAAATTTCAACTTAAATTGGGCAATTAGAGTGCTGAAATAGAAGGGCATCAGATGGACGACACACGAAACACTTATGAGAGAGAGATTTTAATGGTATATGTGTTGACTTAATATTCAGAACGTCCCGGATTTGATTCCAACTTTCTCAGGTAATCGTAAAATAAAATATATTATTTGTCAGTGTAAGAACAGCCGCCTCTAGGCAGAAGTACGGTTAATCTCCAGAACATTGTGTGCATCAAAAAATTTAAACTAGCTGTACCCGGCCACGCGTTGCTGTGGCTCAGTCTGGTTAAATGGAAAAGAAAGAAAAGAGAAAGCGCACGTTTCTAATATGTTTAATTTCACAGTGCTTGTGGGTATACAATATTTTTTGTTGTTCCATTGTCTGTGCAGATATAGCGATTGTCTGGTTTGTCGACTCTAGAACACGCAGCATATAATTGTCCATGTGAGAAGCAATCCGTGTCTAGATCTAAACAACACAATACTAAAGATTGGCCCTGAGCTTTGTTGATGGTGATTTTAAACGCCAATTCCTTTCGTTTCTCCATTAAATTTCAGAGCCTTACAGTAAGGACACACCTCAGTCATAGTGCCGATGAGAACATGCCGGCTCAAACTATAATCTTCAGCTGGGCTGTACCGGAATGCAAGGCGATTGTAATCACATGATTGCTGAGCATGGAGTCGTGTTTGACGCTGATCTGCTGTTTCTCGTTGATGTCTTTCAGCCACTCTCAGCCTGTTGCGTTCATTCTGTTGAGAACGAAGCAGATCTGAAGCTGCAGAATGCGATCGCCGTGCTCACAACCGTGCATCCTCAAGTCTGGCTGCACGTCACTCTGCTGCTTCCTCGGCACGTATTTGAGCCATTCTTTGCCTGTTTCGCTCGTTCGCTGATGCCCGTTCTTCCCCAGTTTGATTTGCAATTACTCGTCGCACTGCTTCCGCTCCGCGAGTACGACGGCCTAAGTTTGATCTTCTGCGAGGCATTATTTGGATGAACTAAAGCAGATCGATTGCACTGAAGAAGAAGAAAGAAAGTTATAACAAAAACATATAAAATTGCAAAATATTAAAAAAGGATAGAACACGAACTGGAAAACAAAGAAGAAACAAAAAAATACTAACGAAATATTTCAATTCAAACGCAGATCAATCGACACAGCTCAATTCCATCGCCAATTGCACTGAAAAATAAGGAAAACAGTTAAGAAAACGAAATGAAAAACAGTGAAAGAAGAAAAAATAAACTATACTCAAGAAATGAACGCTATAGTAAACGACACAGCTCAATTCCAACGCAATGTCACACGAAATAATTAAATCAAAATGAAAATAAATCGAAATGTATGGAAATCCAATTTAACAATGCAATCGGATACATTGAAATGGAATCGTAAAATATTTAGTATAGCGTGTGTTGCTTTTACGTCCAACAGATGGCGCTGTTTTTCAAAAGAAGCATGTTTTTACCTGTCACAGGTGTGACATCTATATAATAGGTATATAAAAACACGCGCGCATTCGAATGCAACGTTGTGTCAAAATTTCAAAACATTCGGTGAAGAACTTTCGGGGATTTAAGATTTTGAACAAACGAACATTTACATTTTTATTTGTAGATTTTTGATAACTAGTTCTGAAATTCTTTCTTAAAATGTGGTGACATCTTAATTGTTGCAGGTTCCACTTTAAATTTAATTGGGGTTGGGAAACAGGGAGGGGCACGTGGTACCGTAGTTGGTTGAGGCGATATGCTACAAACCGCAAGGTCGCGGTTTCAATTCCTGTTGAGATCAATGGATTTTTTGGTTTACCTAATCCTTCCAGCCACACTTTGGTCCAGGGGCCGACTCAACCTCTAACAGAAAGGAGTACCAGGAAACTTTCTGAGGACAAAGGGCGGTCGGCGCGTAAGGTTGACAACTCATCTCCATCTGTGAACCGACTGTCTACAAAATGTGGGAGCATCGATGTCTCACAATCCTATGGGTTTCCACGGCCTGTTACAGGGATAGCTTTACCATCTTGGGTTGGGGGGATAGGGCTGACGTCATTGATTTTCTCACCATACAATATGTAATGCAGCACCTGAGTCCCCCACTACAACATCCGCCTGATTGATCTGCATTGTGTTTTCGAGCGTTTGCTTTGATCCCTTAAAACTCTAAGCACAGGGCGCAGTTTATGAGAATTAACTGAGAGGAAATATCTTGTGACACATCAGTCATTAAGTAAATTGTATTATGTACGCAAATATATGTCCATATATCAATAAGCCCGCAAAATATCTTAAAATGATCCAATGATACACGATCTTAATCATCAGTTTAGGCTAAAACCTCATTCAATTCCCTGCCCTGATGGGAATCGAATCCTGGTCATTTAGTCAGCTGTGCGGTCAGATCGAACTACCAGTGTAACTTACTTTCAGTTCAGCCGCCCCATAGCTCAAGCGGTTAGTCGCTGGCTTCTCACCGCGGCGACCCGGGTTCGATCGCGGTCTGGTCAAGTGGGATTCATGGTGGACAAAGTGGCGCTGGGGCAGGTTTTCTCAGAGTACTTCGGTTTCCCCTGCCAATCTTCATTCCACCAATTGCTCCACAGTCACCCTCACCTATCATCTGGGGCTGGTACAATAGGCCAGATGTGGCCGCAGTACAAGGGACTTAGTCCCACCCCACTAGCAATAAAAAATTAATTTTAGTTCCATCCACCTTCCCCTCGGTTTCTTTTCAGGTGACGTAAGAAACGTGGTTTATGTTGCTCAGTTTTTTTCAGTGCCCTGACCAAACATTATCAAAGGAAAATATAAGCGAGTACAGGAACAAGAGGGACTGCTATATGTTGCTTTCGGTACACTGAAACCCTTACAGAATCTGTATACGTGATTCCAAAATTAACTTAAATACGTAGGGAAACTCTCGATGTGAACCAAAAGTTCATTTCTTGAACTTAAGATCTCAGTGTCTGGGATAACATTTGCGCTTCGAAGTCCGGAGGAACGAGCATTCGCCCATCCTAAGTTCCGACTCATGGCTTTCCGTGATCTTACCTTCATATCACCGAATGATAATGATCTTAATTTCAGACCACCGCACAATTCAGAATCATCATATTCTCTTTCTAACTCATGCAGTAAATAAAGAGGCATAAATAATTTCAATGGTTTAATAACATCGCGTTTGAGTTTCACTTTTAGTCCGTTGTAAGGAATCAATTGTAGCCTATATAAATTTTATTCTAAATGCCCGTCAGTGAGATATGAGAATCCAGCGTATTACTAAAATTCTCCTTATCGATTGAGCTTACCCGTGTTTCTTACGTTGTTCAGTCAGAATATACTAGGTGGCACTAGTGTTCCTGGAGTGAAAATGCTAGTCACTGTTAACAAGATCGACGTATATTACTATTTTTTTTCTGTATCGCTTTCTACAAAGCTGGTCACGGTTACATATTTTTAAGTGTGAGATACTGAGAGGGAGATCGGAACAGGAGAGAGAACAAGAAAGGAATTATTTGTATCGTGGAAAATATATATAAAGGGAGGAGATGAACGCATACTTGAGTACTTAGCTAACAAAAAAATGTAAATACTATTTTTAACATAGAGAATATAAAAGAGAGAGATTTAATGATAGACAGGAAAGCGGGGGTAAGGGAGGGAAGAGATGATGGTACAGAGCCTGAAAGTAGTAGCAGCAGCTTAGGGTCTGGATGCTGCCTTTGAATATAAATGAATCTGGCTATAATGCATTTACAAACCGACTCTTTGAATCTGCATTAGTCCCGCCTGGCCGAACCAGAAAAGGCATGCAGCGAATAGGAAATAAAACCAAAATGCGCAAGGGACAAGCGAGTCTTTCAATAGGTACACTACCACAGAGGCTGAGACATGATGTCTCTCTATAGGATGTAACACAATTTCCTTTTTAAAGACCAGCTGTTTGTGTTTATTGGAAATATAGCATTGCACTCTGTACTAAGTGAGACATTTGACACGGTGTTCGAAAATGTGGCACAGTTCAGATATTTGGAAACGACGGTAACAAGTCAAAATCTGATTGAGGAGGAAATTAGGAGGAGATTGAACTCGGGTATGCTTGCTACAATTCAGTCCAGAACCTTTTGTCTTCTCGTCTATTGCCAAAAAACATAAAAATAATAATATACAAAACTATAAATTTGCCGTTGGTTCGGTATGGGTATGAAACTTATTGTCTGAAATTAATGGAGAAACATAGACTGAGGGTGTTTGAGAACAGGGTGTTGAGGAGAATATTTGGACCGAAGAAGGATGAAGTGATAGGAGGTTGGATAAAACTACATAACGAGGAGCTTCATAACGTGTATAATTAGAATGATCAAGTCAAGGAAGACGAGGTTGGCAGGGCATGTAGCACGAATGGGAATACGAGGAATGCATATAGGATATTGGTGGGAAAGCCAGAAGTAAGGAGAGCACTTGGAAGATCAAGGCGTAGGTAGGTGGACAATATTAAAATGGATCTTAGAGAGATAGGATGTGATGGTATGGATTGGAATGATCTGGCTAAAGATAGTGACCGGTTGAGGGCTCTTGTGAACATGGTAATGAACCTTCGGGTTCCATAAAATTCTGGGAAGTTCTTGAGTAGCTGCAGAATTAGCAGCTCCTCCAGAAGGGCTGAACTCTATGAGTAAGGAAATAAATAAGTAAGTTTGAAATAAACAAGGAATCTGCTGGAATAGTTGCAAGCAAATACGGCATGGTCAGAAAGAATCAGTGAAACTGAAGTGTGTTAGTACGAGTGTACTGGTGGGGTTTTTCGTCTTAGTAAAACTGACGAACTGTACATTTCTCTGAGTGAGTCTCCAATTTCTCGGTGCCTCTCGTCAATATTTGTTTTAGGCCACCGTAATTATAATTTCAAGTGTCAAGGTTTAATAAAATACAGATCCATTTCACAAAATTAAGAGGATCTGACAAGAATCCATGCCTGCTATTATGCTTTCAGTGCCTCCGTCCAGATGAATATGCGTGTGGAACCTAAATTACAACTGTTTAACTCAATGATTTATTCCGTAGAAATATGAATCCTAATATTTAACAATATTTTTGTTTTGTCCCCTGTCTGTACATGTAACGGTATAGTCAGTAACGTACCTGGTAACCAAACGCTCCTGTTTACATATGCGTTCTTAACATCAGCTTACACTCACGTATATAGGGGCATGGATTGAACTTTAAATTTACTGAGCACTTATATGCATCACTCAGAACTACACTTTACAGCGTCCTGACACATACAGACTAGTGTCCTCAGTCTATTACAGTCTCCGCCAGCCGTTTCCGGGTAACAGATTTAGCAAAGTGGAATCTCCTCAACTTCCCGCCCTCAGATCCTTCTGTCACAGCCGCCCCTGCAGAATTATTGTCAACAGACAATTAGACTAACTTGGGCCCAGGCTGGCGGCCATGTCAAAGCAACCTTCTAATATTCTTTTCACGGCCTAACTTTCAACTGACAACTAAACTCTCACTCATCAGCCAACTGCTTCACGTCACTTCACTCCACTACACTTCACTGAACTGAACTGAACTGCTGACAACTCTCAGCTGAACTGCTGACAGCTCTAAACTGAGCTACTGACAACTTCAACCAGCAACTGCTTCGTTGCTTCAGGCTGTCTGATAATATTATCTCGGCACGGAACACATAGAAAACGCCGTTTCCATTGTTAGAGACCAACAATACCTAGTCCGTTGCGTAGAAAATGTTTGTTTATCTGTCTATTGCATAGAAACAGCTGCACTCTTTACAGTACTTATGTATACCACCAATTCTACTCACCTCCCACTCCCAACTTATCCCCTAAGAATGAGGAGGCTGAAGATGATGAAGAACTGTATAATGTGTACTGTTTACCAAGTGCTATCAGTGCGATGGGTGGAGCATGTGGCAAGAATTGGAGAGATGAAATATTTTTTCTTTCAAATTTTTGGCCGAAACCTTGTACGGAATAGTGTACTTGAGAGATCATACCTTAGACTGCAGGATAATACCGTCACTTGTATGAGTGACTATAGACGGGGTTTGGTTTGGTGATTGGGTTTATTGAACACATATACACACAACTCGTAACTACAAGTAATTATAACAGCCTCACTGGTTTACACACTCTAAAGATCACTGTAACTTCAGCAAATATAAATTGTTCTATGTCCTCATTAATAGTGTCCTTGTAACGGATCCTAACAATGGCCTTTGCTAACGTCCTTACCGGCTGGCGAATATCCCACAACTGGCTAAACTGAGTCTGAGTCATGTTACGCCCAATGGCCAGTCGGCTTCTCTGTCTTGGAATAAAGCGCCCATATGGGGGCTTACGACCAGATTTTTATTACAGTTGCGGGTTTGTTAATGTGGGGCGCTCTCTCTGAAGAGAGGATGGGTCTGTCGTTTAAAATTTCTGCTGGTTCATTCTCGGGTACGAGTCCGTGGTACTCGCGAATATATTGTGACATGTTGACCCCTACCTCCCCAGCGGTACGTGGCGGTAACGTAACGCTCGCGTTCTTACGGTAATAGGCGAGTTCCCGCCCCGCCACTCCCCTCCGCGGTGACGTCACCGAGGGATATCGCGGTCGCTAGGCAACGCGAGTCAACAGCGGCGACGTTACGATAGTAACAGCGGTTACCTCCGCTAGCGTTACATAGCAACACAGCGCCAGGCAAAGAGGGTGCCTATTACGCGGCCGTTTTCCGTATGGTCCGATCGAGGCTACATGAGGCGCAGCGAAGGCTATTCACAGTCAGTTCTAATGTGGCTACCAGCGAGTTGTACTGTGTCAGTCAGTGAGTCCTAGAGCTACCGCCGAGTTAGCCAGCAACTAGTCAGTTGTATTCTGGCATTTGGAGTGTACTAATTGTGATACTGCAGATAGCAGTAATCGTAAATCTGTAATTTGGGTGATTGTGAGAGCGAATGTGAAATAAAATTCGCTACACCGAATACATCGAGAATTTATTTGTTGCGATATACGCGCGATACGTGACAATATTTTACTGTCTCAGATTCGAGACTTCCCTTTTCGTCGCCTCCTACGAATCTCAAGGTCACGGTGGAGGTATTAGGCCCCCCGTCCACACGCGATAATCTAATCTAATCTAATTTAATCCAAAGTCAAAGTTATGTTACGACGGTCTGTCGGCCAGTCTGTCTTGGAATAAAGCACCAATCTAGGGCATGAGACCAGATCTCTATTGCCGTATGACAGTTGCAGGCTTGTTGATGTGGGCCGCTCTCTCTGACGAGATGCCGGATCTGTCGTTTGCCACAGTCACAGTCAGCAGTAAGAATTCTACTGTCAGTATGAACAATTTATATTTTATATATTATTGAATGTATATACAACATATACAAGTACCCTGTCAGTCCAGGCTCAATACAGCAGATCATGATCGATCCTTAGTGACTCCTGCTACAACGGCAGACTAGTCACTTGAACGGTCCTATGCTTGACCTCCGCCAAGTTTAAGCCTCTTATATTTCCTTTGTCGGAGTTCGCCTTGTCCAATATTGCGAACATTTGCATTCTCATGATTTTGTATGACACACAAAATGCATATCACAATATTCCACGTGTGAAAACACAAGAGACATTTCAGCAACTCATCACACAACTAATTTACCACCCATTCACGACCCCGCCGCAACGTAATCTGTAGGCTCTGGTAGGTAACGCATGAGCTTACGGCTAGTGACTCACAGCACTCAAGGACAAACAGATAAGGGTCTCAGCTGATAGCTATAGTGCGTGGACCTGCCAGAAGACCACACTTTTCTCGGGCCATTATCTCCGTAACCGTTCAACTTTGGGCATAGGTGTTTTGGGTTATATCGGCATACTTTAACATAAGGAACACGCTCCCGAAGTTTGGTCCATTCCTCCTGGGACACTCTGTATGTGCTGAAGTTTGAAACCCACGTGTAAATCGCGAACCGGGGTGCGCCTTAAATTTCCAATGAAGCGGAGAACTTTGTTTTGCAGGCGTTGCATTTTCAGTAATGTTCGTCTTCCGCAAACTCCGAGGCGGGGCAAGCATACTCCTAATGAGTGCATTGTGGAGGGTCAAATTAATGTTAGCGTTTATCGCTCACTAATGAATAGGGAATATATTGTAATAAATGTTCTGAAGACCTTGGCCTCGATAATTTCTATATACGAGTACAATCTCCAAACGGCAGACTGGCTAAACTTAAAATTTCCACTCTTTATAACCCCTTGGCACGTACCGCACAGAGAACACTGATTCTCGTTATTGTAGTTCAATCTTTGCCTTGGGGACAAGATTGTTTGCGAAGCAGTTACTCAGCAACGGCTATTGTACATTTTCTTATCTCTTGGTCGTTGCCTAGCAATGGGTCTAAGTGCTATGATATTTAAAATTAATGATAAAAATAATGTGTGATGCTTAGACTGGATTAATTTGCCTGAAATAGAGTCCAGTGGTAGGACCTTGGGAACGCGTAACAAACCTTCACATTGCATAAATGACAGGAAGGAATGTCTCGAGTAGTTGAGGACTTCGCTTCAGCTTGAGGTGTGTTTAGGGCTGGGAAAGTGGGAGGACCGTTCAAGAAAACGGCCGGAACTCTTGTGCATGTCGTCGTACAATTCCGACACTTGCTTTGCGGATGATATGACACCTGGTCTCTAATCGAGATCTGAACCCGCGAGTTTCCCCAGTACAGAGTGCTATCTCTGAGGCCTTAACGTTTAGGGGTGCTTTAGAAGGCTGCGGGACCTGACACGCTGGTCAGACCTTCTGCTTTGTATTTAGATTGTCCCCACTTCGAATTTTCATATACTACTTAAGGAGACGCGTTAGAAGATCACTACTTCTTTGTTCACATCCCTGCAAACTCACCACCTGAAATCCTGCCAGCTTGAATTACGTAAACGCTCCATAAAGGAGTAGTTAATCGAACGTTTGAAAACAAAAAGGGCACAAACTATGAATAGCAGGCCGCGCCATAGCTCAAGCGGTCAGTCCCTGGCTTCCCATTGCGGCGGCCCGGACAAAGTGGCGCTGGAGCAGGTTTTCTCCGAGTACTTCGGTTTCCCCTGCCAATCTTCATTCCACCAATTGCTCCACAAGCACCCTCACTTATAATCTGGGGCTGGTACAATAGGCCAGAGGTGGCCGCAGTACAAGGGACTTAGTCCCACCCCACTAGCAATAAAAAAAGACTATGAATAGTTCTGAAGTCTTTCTTAGTCCCACCCCACTAGCAATAAAAAAAGACTATGAATAGTTCTGAAGTCTTTCTCATTCCCTCAAGGAGATTTGCTCCATTTGTTGCCCCTGCCACTTCACAGCTAAACAGTGAGCCGCAATTCCATTCGACGCTGAATACCTTCGGAGAATAATTTACAAAGCAGCGGTCCTTGAAACTAATTCTAAACGTCGGTAAACGCATTGAAGGGCGGAATGGTAGCACACATACCCGATTTTATGTTATCCTGTATTTGCTTCTGTCCATTCTGTCTTCCTGGTCGCAGCTTGCAAAGCGAATGGGGCATAGACAACTGTTAGTGTATACAACTGTTTCGTTGCTAAGCAACCGTACAGGTTTAATACTTATGGATATTATCCGATAATTGCTAGCCTTACAGCGCCATATCCGTAAATAATAAAAGGAAAGTGTTTTATTCCATTTTTTGCTTAGAACCTGAATGTAATGACAGATGAGATTAATTCAGCATGCGTTTCTTGCAGAGCACAAAAAAAAAAGCAAAACTATCCCTGTAACAGGCCATGGAGGCCTATAGGGTTGTGAGACGTCGAGGCTCCCCTATATTCTAAACAATCTGCTCTCAGATGGTGGTGAAGTTGTCGGCTTCACGCACCAGCCGCCCTTTACCCTTTGAAGATACCTGGTACTCATTTCTGTTAGAGGCTGAGTCGACCCCAGGGCCATAGTACGGCCGGAAGGACTAGATGAATTGGAAAATCCACTGACCTCATCGGAAATCGAAAAGACGACATTCCGGCTTGCAGCACAGCGCCTCAACTATTTACGCTACCACGTGCCCCCCCCCCATAGTGCGCCAGCTATCAAGTTTTATTTAAGAAGTTAAAGTGTGAAATTGTTGTTTATATCGACTGTGGCGATTGTAAAGTGCATGCAGAACATAACCTAATCTGCGTGTGGTTACCAGCACTGAGCAAGATTTTTTCAAAATATGTGATAATACACATAAAAGCCATTCCAGTATTTCAGCAGAGGCTCTTGCAGAAGGACCCGGACAATTTGGCAATATAGTACATACGGCAACGCTCCGAAAGTGTTACGTCACCGCTGGCGGGGTGAGGGGTTATCCTCCCTTGCGCAACACGTCACAATATATTTGTGGGGTAAGTGTGTCGGCAGTTGAGGAAAGAAGCTTGATTGGCAAAGCGGAGCATAGATGTCCTTCAGGTGGGAAACACGGGGCAACCTGCAACTATAGAAGGACGTGTTTTAATTCAGGACAAAACAACGCCTTAACGAGCCGGGGCGGAGTTGTAGGAGTTCGAGTTCCTGTAAGGGCAAGGTTTTCTTTTATTCAAGTCGTCCATACTGGTTCCGGGCCCACCCAACTTCTTATTCCATGGGTAACGGGGTCTCTTTCACCTGGAGTAAAGCGGCCGGGGCGTGAAGCTGACCAGTCACCTCCAACTAGTTCCGAGATTTAAAGTGCGTAGGTCTGTACAACAACTACCTAAGCCTTTATGGCGTGGTGCTTAATTAGTTCAGCACAGGAACAACTTTGTTTTTACCTTCATTAGGCAGCAACTTAAACGCAAGCGTTGCAGTTCCCTCAAAACACTGCAGTTGTTCCATGCATTATCCTGCTCCATATGCATTAATTTTGTGTTCGGAGAGTACCTGGTTCGAATCTTGGCTTTTTACTAGCTTGGAGTTCTGTGGCGCGTCATAGTCAATGATGGCGCAGTACGGGTATCTCGAAATATACCAAGTATATTTGAGTCAAGTACTTAATCACTATTCACAATAAATTCCAATACCATTTCGTTTTAATTAATGCTTGAAATGCCTCACCGTTCCTCCGAAATATTGGTAAGTACCAGTATGACTACGCGGTGTCCTAGCGAGACATGTAGCACGCATGGAAGTTATGACAAATTCTTAGTACGAAAGCCGGAAAGTTATTGATCTCCTAGGATATATACCCGAAAATATGGCATAAATGTTGACATGGATCTAAAATTAGGATCTGCGGATGTGGAGTAGATTTAACTCCTTTGGCGCAGGCTGCAAATTTGAACTGCTGTGATGACGACAATGAAATTTCTCTATACACAATTGGCAGGGGATACCTCAGTCAGCTGTGGGATTTTCTGATTTAAGAAAGCTCTGTTCTAAGGCGAATATCAGGGCTGTCCTTCCGACAAGGGAAAGGAGAAAAAACGGCCTCCTTTATGCTTCCTAATATTATTCTTTTAATGCTAGTGGGGTGGGAATACGTCCCTGTACTGCGGCCACTTCTGGCCTATTGTACCAGCCCCAGATGATAGGTGAGGGTGATTGTGGAGCAATTGGTGGAATGAATATTGGCAGGGGAAACCGAAGTACTCGGAGAAAACCCGGCCCAGCGCCACTTTGTCCACCACAAATCCCACTTGGCCAGACACGGGATCGAACCCGGGCCGCCGCGGTGAGAAGCCAGCGACTAACCCCTTGAGCTATGGCGTGGCCCTCTACCTCCTAATAAGTTGTTCAGAGTGCTATAGATGTGTTGAGTGTGAAGATAGGTTTGTGCTCTTGATTTGTATCCATAAATCCATTCTATCGCGATACGGTTTAATACAAATTTAAAGTTCTTATTTAGCGTCCTTTGTTATGTGTATCTGAGAACATACTTTTTTTTTTCTGTGGCAATAACTCTGGCTTTTGTAACACACTGTAGAGGATCTACTACACGGGGCCGCGGTGTTGTAAAGTGGGGGTGGGGGATTGGAAGAAACCCCAAGTTGAACGGCATATAAAGAAATAGGCGCTCGTCGAAAATTTGGGAGGTTCTTTTATAGAAAGAAACCATCATAGAGATGCACACACACAACAGAGCTACCAACTTAACCTATACTAAAANCACTCTCAACCTCCACTTCCGTGCCAGGACGAAAGAGATACTATAGCAAAATATGTATACATGAATTGTTTTTGTGTGTATTTTATTTTGAGGAATAAGAAAAGTAGCCTGTAACCATTCAGTATCTCATTCGCAAATTTGTTAGAGCAACTCGCTAGTTCTGTGTAATTTCGTGACGTGAATGTTAACAAACTGTTTTCTGGTGTGTGATGATAGTAAAGGTCATGAGAGTTAAGTATTAAGAGAAAAACAAAGGAAAAAACTAAGTGTTTTTAGTCCCCAAGCGAACTGTACCGACCGAGCGACCGCCGCTTGTCGGCGAAGTTTAGTGCCAACTTTAGCGGATAGAGGGTGTCGCGTGGTCAGCGCAACGAATGCCCACGGTCGTTAATCTCGGTTTTCTAGACCGGAGCCGCTATTTCCTTGAAATACCTCCGCAATTATCATCACGAGGCTGAGCGAACCCCGTTCCATAGCCACTACTTCCCAGAAGAAATCTGGTAGCGCCGGGAATCGAACCCGGACCTCTGGATATATATCCAGGAACGCTGACCAATAGACCACAGAGGCGGTCAGTATTAAGAGAATGACATCAAAATTTCTCGCAGTACTTATCGTTCGGCTGTAAACATACACAATCCCTTCTCTCTTGACAAGTATTTAGAAAGTGCTCGGTTCGAGTCTCGGATGGGACATCGGCTATCCTGTCTGAGGTATTTCGTAGTTCTTCTCAATCCCTCCAGAAAAATGTCGGGATATGCCCCGATTAGGCCACAACCGCTTCCTTCCCAATCCTTTCCAGTTCATAATTCGTGTATCATTCTACTATTCGGCGCTATAGTTTAGCTACTGACAGCATCGTTAAATTATCAACGTCACAAAAAGTGGAAAGTGAACTGTGGGTTCTGCAAGCTGAAAATTCAGTGTAACATTAGAATGCATCTAATAATTTTTACGAGTATTTACACGGCTCTGACGTGATGCCCATGATCTCTGACATTTGAGAAACAGCATACACGTATTTACTCTGATGTTATTACGCAGCTGCAGCAGTTGCATTGCCAGCGACCTTAGACCATAGTGAAACACGAGTTACGAAAGTAAACCAATACATAAGAGGCAAATGGTAGAAATGTAATTTTTTTAGTGATGCTCTGTACAGGCCCAAAGGGTTGTGAGACGTCGAGGCTCCCACATTATCTAGACAAAGATCTCACAAATGGCATTGAGGTTGTCAGTCTTACCCGCCGGCCGCCCTTTACCCCCCAGGAAGATTCTTGGTACTCATTTCTGTTAGAAGCCGTGTCGACCCCAGGGCCATAGTGCGGCTGGAAGGATTACGTAAATTGAAAGAAAAAAAATCCACTTTGTCGGGACTCGAACCCGCGACCGCAAACAACTACGCTGCGGTTTTCTATAGTGTCCGTTATTTCTGCCTGATTTAGACCAGAGCTGGAATGTACGAGTATCGACAAATCTAGCGGCACTGCTCCATTGTAAGATTCCTTGGGAGTCCGTCCACTGGGTGTTCTTTTGTTCCTACATGCTGACACACATGTCGTCTCAGCAATGAGGTGAACGCATGTAGCCCAAAATACTTCCTTACGAGTAGGCCTAAGTAACAACTTTGAAGCTGTAGAGGAACGTGTTATCTTCTGTACGTCATGAGATTAATAGTTGCGGAAACATAATTTTAAAATTTACATTTCGTTAATAAGACAAGTCTGCGGTACGGGATATTGGGCCTATATTTTACTGTAGGCCTAAGCCCACTCGTCTGTTACAGTGGCTGGAGGAAATTCACGTAGAAATTCGTGCGTCAGCGCTGCTTCTTCAAGGGAATATCTGCTAGCCGCTTGTGCGTCACATTCAATCAGCTTAGGGACATAGAGAACTCTGCATGGGCTATGAATGTGCCTAATAATGTTTCAGATATCCGCATGAATGCCACGTTGGCTCCTCCGTTTATATCGGGAATCTCTTGTGCCGAAGAGGGATTCGTTTAATTGAAATAGATCTGCTTGTTATTCTCAAAGCAAATACAAAATATTTCTCCTGTAAGACATAAACAGCCGTAATGACATTAATGGTTGATCAAAACATGCTGGACATAGAGCAAACAGCATCTGAATAACTATACTTGGTAACCACTGCTTTTCAAATTCCATCTCCTTCACCAAGCCTCGCGGTCCCGGTCGAGTTTGCAGCACTCTAACTCGAGCATAGTCGAGAAGTTATTGGTTAAAATCATAGCCCGGAGATCGGAAATCCTGACATTTTTACATTTTTCGTGGATTTCCTCGGACACTCTAGGTAAATGTCACTGTTGTACCTCAATGAAATCTCTTTCAGTACTCTGATAATTCAATAATTCAATAATAGTTAATTTACAAATCGGCACTATGTAACCTAAAATTCTGACAGCATCATTAAATAAGCCACAAATAAATATATAATTCATACATCACTTCGGAAATATATGACTTCATATAACATGAAAATTATGCTAAATGAATAAAGCTATTGTGTGTCCTATATACATTTTTTTTCCTTGGCACTACAGCCCCAGTAGGCCGAGGCCAACCTCCATGAACTCCGTTCACTTCGGTTTTTCTAGATCTTACACATTCGGTAGGACTCCTTGGGCGGGTGATCAGCTCGTCGCAAGGCCTATACCTGTACACAAACACAGAAAAACTCACACAAACATCCATGCCCTAAGTGGGATTCGAACCCACGATCCCGGCTTCCGAGCGAGCGAAGACAGTGCATGCCTTAGACCGCTCGGCTACCGTGACCGGCCGTCCTATATACATACATGTAACAAATTCCAATTAACAATGTACTCATAATGTACTCATAATAGTGACTCTGCTAGTCCAGAACTTCCTAGCATTTTATGGAACTTGAAGATTCATTGCCGCGTTCACAAGAGCCCACTGGTCTCTGCCCCGAACTGGATGCATTCATTCCACTCCCTCCCTTGCATAAATGTCGCAGTTATCCTGTATGGGCGTGAAACATGATCTTCCGCATTGAAAACATATTATTTTGGTGTGGTTACTTCAGATTTGTGTTCGTATGCTGAAGGAGAACTGTAGATCTCTTAACATGATTACATTACAACTGCCGCTTTGTCAACTATATATATATTTTAGTTATTTTAATATGAAGACGGCAAGGCACGCAGTGAACTAGTTTATCGGAAATCGAATAAGCACCTGACGATGGCACTTTTGTGCCGAAACATGTAGTGCGAGAGAGAGAAGTGAGATAGATGAGTGTATGCACTGGAAGACGGTTGAAATAAATCATGGACTTCTGAATTGTTGTTGACATTTTGCAGTGAACCCAATTTACATGTCACGGCAACTTGTTCTCAGTTCTACATTTTAGCGTTTCCCCGTTTTCATTTAGAGCCTATGTAGAGAAGCTTTTGAAAATAATGTATTTTATGTATAAAGGATTTTTAATATTGTAAAAATGGTAAGATTTTGTAAATTTATTTTTTCTTAAATTGTATCTAATTGAATTTTATTACGTTTTGATGATGTACTTCTATTATTAAGAGACAGCTGTTTCTATGGTGCTCCTGTTACGAGAATATGAACCCACTATCTCAAATGCAATTATATTTCAATTCTGCCAAGCCTCATCTTATTACAAGTTCATATACTTTTAGGAGGTTGCTTGCTTCAAATTCTTCCGTCTCTGTTCATAAGGCAATTATACGCAGTCTAATTGAGAAAACAGTTTCACGGCATCTTGTTCTGTATACGTTCATATTTGTAATTATAAGAGCGCTTGAGGTACATGCACGGAGATTGCACTGGTTGCAAATTACACCCAAGAAAACTGCGGTATTGCGGAATTTGACGCCATATAGCTTGTTAAGTGGTTACCACATTCAAAACTATATGGAGTCATATCTCAGGAAACGGCAGTTTTAATATTACCGCTCTGAGAAACACATACTCCATATAATCAGGATGTAAAAATAAAAATAGTTACTGTTCTGTTAATACCATAATCGTGTTTTTAAGAAGAAGAAGAAGAAGAAGAAGAAGAAGCAGGAGGAGGAGGAAGGTGCAAAGTGCAGTACGTGGAGTAACAAACGTCATGAATGCAGTTGTTCTTCAGTATTCAGTCGTTCATCTGCTAAAGAAATTTCGCGCCTTTTCTGGATCCTGAATGTTCATTATCATCCTTAAAGGCGTCACAATTAGCGCTGCATCCGATACATAAAGTTTACGAAAGTTGCATTAATAAGAATGGAAGAAATGCTAAGAATCTCTCTGAATTTCTAACGTTTAACGAAATATAAGCAAATAACTCATTCATTTACTCCTTATTAACGTTGTCAAAAGTATACTTCCATGTTGAGCTTAAATCTCGACTCTCATCGCCCTGTTTGCATCACAGGAGTTCAGCACAGTGCGGGGAGTTCATATCGCAGCCAGGAAATTATTTTTAACTCAATTTCGTTCGTCTATGAGCAGTCAAGTGCCGCGTCTCAGAGGTGGAGAGTTAAACTGATAGAGCGCGAATGTGTATGGTGCTGCCCACTCAGGGCTATTGCACGCTTACAATGACGACGATGGATAAATACGGAGCAATGGTGGAGTGATGGCTAGCAGGAGAAACCGGAAGGAACTCAATGGAAAACCCGCTCAAGTGTCACTCCGTTCACCACGAATGTCGCATTAAGCCACCCGGCTTGGCCGCGCCACAGCTCAAGCAATTACTCGCTGGCTTCCCACCGCGGGGGCCCGGGTTCGATCCCGGGTCTAGTCAAGTGGGATTTGTGGTGGATAAAGTGGCGCTGGGGCAGGTTTTCTCCGAGCACTTCGGTTTCCCCCGCCAATCTTCAATCCACCAAATTCTCCATTATCATAATCGCCATTGGCAGTCCAATCGGTGTCCGCCGTGCCGAGTGGACCCAGTTGGACTCCAACCCCCACTAAACGAATTAAAAATAAAATCCACCCGGCTTTGAACCCGACGATCGGCGTTGATTAAGCAAATTCTAACCACCTGAGCTACGACATGGCGAGGAATGCATTCGAATCTGTAACCGATTAATATAAAACCGTAGGTGAATACATTCGGAAAATGTTAAGATCATTCTTGAAGATACACGGTATGAGGACATGGATTGGACTAATCTGGCTCAGTATATAGATAACTGAATATCTCCTTAATACATTTAAAGACGCTGTAAGTTGCTATGGTTATACGTACAGCATAGAGTGACAGGATTATTGGTGAATCGAGAATGGAATATGACGTGGAAGGAAGCTTTCATGGCCTACTTTTTTTATTGCTATTGGGATGGGACTAAGTCCCTTGTACTGCGGCTACTTCTGGCCTATTGTACCAGTCCCAGATGATAGGTGAGGGCGATTGTGGAGCACTTGGTGGGATGAGAATTGGCAGGGGAAATCGAAGTACTCGGAGAAAACCTGCCCCAGCGCCGCTTTGTCCACCACAAATATCACTTGACCAGACCCGGGATCGAACCCCGGCCGCCGCGGTTGGAAGCCAACGACTAACCGCTTGAGCTATGGCGCGGCCTTTTCATGGCCTAACTTAAGATATTACACCAGAATTTTTCTGGCCTGAGTGAGGAGAATTATGAATTCACAGTCAGGTTAAGCTGTCCACTGGACGTATTGGATTCCGCAACCTCACGAATGTGCCCGCTGCATCGGGCTCTTGCAAATACGGAATGAACGTACGTCAACCTCGTGATTTAAGTATATCATTTGTCTCATATTGTCACGTTATAAGTGACGATAAACGGGGGTTGGGCTGGTAATCGGACCTACTGAACTCTTAAACAATCCGTGACTACACTTTACAAACCACTATACACACAGGCAAGAGTTCTCAGTCACGGTCTTCACTGCGCTGCTTGGTAGCGGCTTCCAACGGCGGGAGTTCCCCTTCCTCTGGCTTCGTGAACTGTCCCCGGCCTCAGCTACCAGCTCTCTCTTCTCACAACTGCAACTCTCAAGTGACTGACTCCAGAGTCTCTCTCGACTCACTGGTAATGGCAGCTGGTCCGCTTGGATAGACTCGGCACCAGCCTACACGAAACACTGCTTCCAACAGCTCTTACGTGTCTGTTGTGGCCATCATGTGACGGATACTTATACAGAGCAGTTTCCTAGCAATGGCTCTCTCTGCTGGCTTCAAAATTCTGACTTTCAGCAGACATGCCACAATATGCTTTTACACAAACTTACATGTTTCGGAATAATTCTGCCATCTCCAGAGTGTTTATTTACAAAATACAAAAACATATACGAATTTCACACAATATATTAAAAGACAAAAAACTCGTACATATGTACATTTTATAACTAACACAAGAAGTGAATGTTTCAACAACTACGCAGTGAATGATGCATCTGCGAAAGTTGCTTCAATAAGACTGTAAATAAATTCTAAACAGCCCAGTCAATGCAACAAGATGCTTAAAGACAATATTTTTCTGAACAATGTTTCATAAGAAAGGTTAATCTTTTAACAAGATGTATGATATGTAAAAAAGGTAAAATATAATTTAGTCGTTTTGTAGATTACATATTTTATTTTGCCCATATGCACTAGAATTAAGATATACGTAGTTATAATGTATTTTACGAAAGCCAAACACAAAATTAATTCGAGCTCCGTTGTGTAATTTCGAAAATGTAACGTGAGGGCAACTCATCTGTGTACAGAGTGTCCCAAGAGGAAAGGACAATATTCTTGGAGGTCCTGTCATCGGTCATTCCAATGTAGGGCTACTTCATTGCACAGTTCCAAATTATTGATAAGAAATACCGGTATTTTTTGTTCAAGTGATAAAGTAGATGCAGTTTACCTAGTACCTTACATTTTCGAAAATTCCGCCGTCAATTAATTGTTAAGTTGCTTGATAAACTTCTTTTATATTGCAAAACTTGCCATATTATGTATATATAATGGATCATGCCTTTGTGGTTTAGTGGTCAGAGTTCCTGGCTACGGATCCAGAGGTCTCGGGTTCGATTGCCTACGCTACCAGATTTTCTAAGAATTAGTGGGTATGGAACAGAGTTAATTATCACTGCACTTTGCAACTCGCGTGAGAACATGGCGTGTTGCTTGTCTGAGTGCATCTTGACGTCCCTTTATGCGGGGGCTTCTAGTACACAAGCGAACTATACCTTCCGAGCGACCGCCGCTTGTAGGCGAAGTTAGGAACGCCCCTATGGTCTAGTGGTCAGAGTTCCTGGTTACAGGTCAAGAGGTCCCGGGTTCGATTCCCGGCGCTACCAAATTTTTTGAGAAATAGTGGGTCTGGAATGGGGTCCACTCAGCCTCGTGAGGGTAATTGAAGGGGTACTTGAATGAAAAAATAAGGCTCCGGTCTAGAAAACCGAAATTAACGGCTGTAGGAATCCGTTGCTCTGCCCACGTGATATCTCTGTCCACAAAAGTTGACTCGGAATAGGACGCATATACATATACGTTTCTTTGCTCAGAATGACCGATGCTGTGACCTCTCCTCCTGGGACACCCCGTATAGAAAGCTTTAAGAACCCCATCTTGTCAGCCAGGAAGGATGTGTGTTTACCCGGCGCCCTGCTTCAACAGCGCGCATCAATAGACCACCAAACTGTATCGGCCCACAGATACAATTAACAAACGCCCGAGCGTCCACTTGCTAAGTCGATGTTGAAGGGGGTCGTGGCTACTAGTCGAAATGGAAAGAAAGCACGGGACCAGATAACAATTGGATTACAACCGATAACAATCGGCAGAAGCAAATAAATGGCTACATTCAATTTGACGGTCTCGATCGTTGGCAGATCACAGTGAAACTGATATACTGGCGCGCATCCCCACTGCCTAATCTCAAAATGTCTGCTTCTTTCAAATAACGAACTCCATGGAGCCGAATCCTTCTTGAGAAGTCAGCACTAGCCCAGGCACTCGAGAATTTTCCAGTATTTTATGGAGCCCATTAAGCTAATTACCCTGTTCACTAGAGCCAACCACTAGTGCATACCCTGAGTCAGATGAATCCAGTCAACACCACCAATCCAGTTTCTCTAACATCAATTTTAGTATTATCATCTCACCTACGTCTAGGTCTCCATGCTTTCTCTTTCTTTCCGGTTTTCCAACGAAAGCACTATACGAAGTCCTCTTCGGTTCCGTGCGTGCTACATGACCCAACCATCTCCTTTTCCTAGACATTATCATTCTAATTCTATTTGGCTAAGAGTAAAAGTTACGAAGTTTCTCCTTGCGCAGTTTTTTTTTTGTCGTTCTATTATCTCACCCCTCTTTTTTTTTCCTTGGCACTACAGCCCCAGTGGGCCTAGGCCTACCTCCATGAACTTCTCCGTTCACTTCGGTTTTTCTAGATCTTACACAGTCGGTAGGACTCCTTTGGCGGGTGATCAGCTCGTCGCAAGGCCTCTACCTGTACACAAACACAGAAAAACGCACACACACAAACTAAACATCCATGGCCTGAGTGGGATCCGAACCCACGATCCCGGTTTCCAAGCGAGCGAAGACGGTACATGCCTTAGACCGCTCGGCTACTGTGACCGGCAGTGTATAAGAATAATATATAAGAATTCAATTCGTACCTCACAGGAAACAGATCCGAACCCACGATCCCGGCTTCCAAGCGAACGAAGACGGTACATGCCTTAGACCGCTCGGCTACCGTGACCGGCATCTCACCCCTCTTGGGACCAAATATTTCTCTTTTGCATTCTGGTCTCGAACACAAACAAAAATATTGTGGCGTGCCGTCTAGAAGCCAGAATATCTGAGTCAAAGCGGGCGCCCACTCTTAGGCAACGTCAAGGTATCCACGGTTCCGTAACATTGTCGGGGTGACAATGAAAAGGTTGAAGCCACAGCGCATACATAAATGACGTTACCACGCAAGTGAAGTTCGCGCAGCAACCGATGTGCTGGAGACCGGTGCAACGGAAAACGCGAAGTGGGAACCCCTCGAGACGGTGTCTGCTGTTCAGTACGCCATGAACTTACCTCAGGGAGACTACACCAGATAAGAAGAGACCAGAAGAGCGAGAACAGATTAGAATTAAGATCAGAGACGATGAATTAGTCAGGTCTCATCATCTGGAAGAAGTTATGTTAGAGTGATTGTAGTGATTGTAAGTGCAATTGTAAAGGAGATGTCCAATAAAATAGCTTCGCATAATCTGCGACAAAATTAATTATTTGTCAAAGAAACCCCGGACACGTGACAATATAGTTGCTCGATAAACTTGTTTTATATTGCAAAACTTGCCATATTATGTATATATGATGAATCATGACCCTGTGATCTAGTGGTCAGAGTTCTTGGCTACAGACTCAGAGGTCTGTCTCAGAGGTCTTCCGACGCTATCAGATTTTGTAAGAAGTAGTGGGTGTGGAACGGGGTCCACTCAGCCTCGTGAGGATAATTGAGGAGCTATTTCAAGAAAATAGCTGCTCCGTTCTAGCAAACCGAGATTAACGGACGTGAGGATCCGTTTCGCTGACCATGTGACACCCTCTATCCGCAAAAATTGACAGTAACTTCGCCGACAAGCGGCGGTCGCTCGATCGGTATAGTTTGCTGGCGGACTACAGCCCAAGGAATTTGTTTGTCTTTTGTTATTTGATGAATGCCATGTTTCATGGAAGCCAGGAGAGGCCCCAGTGCGATATTCCTCAACCGGAACCGGAAGTTGAAGAGAACACTCTGTAGGAAGTCAGTGAAGAAGGCGGGAGATGTGTCCACAGTCACTTATCATAGAGCAGAATGCAGCCAAAGGAGAACATTCATCGGAAATTTTAAGAGTAAAACTTGTCCTTCTCTCATTTTCTAGCTCATTGTTTCCTTGACTCAAAGGCACCAAAAATTGGCTGAAGAATTCGTTGTAAACTCAATATCCTACTGTCTCCTTTATTCTCTTATTTCTGTCTTTGAACTTTGTGCTCAGGACCCCTCAATGGAGATTCTTCATTTAGGGTCGGACCCCCCGCCCCCAAATAAGTTGCAAGATAAAATTATGCTGCTGTTTTTTTCAGTCTGAACGTTTTTACATATGGCAAGTATATTTTTTCTAGATGCTTGATGTAGCAAGATTTTTCGCCTTCTCAGGTTGCGGATGGAGGAGACACCCTCCAGTTTTGGAAGGAAGCTGCGAATATATTGAATAAGCATTTGCGGATAGCCGGCAAGGGGTGGCCTCCAGCTTGGGGTTGGGCGTGGGGCTAACAAATCCTCACCGTAAAAATCATTATGTTACGAAAATGAACACAAAGCCTTGGACCTGGACGAATCCAGTGGATAAACGACCTAAGCGAAAGGAAGTGGATATGAGAATTGGCACTTGGAATGTACGAAGTTTGTATAGGGCAGGTTCGCTCAGGGCAGTGGCAGAAGGAATCTCAAAATATAAGTTAGATTTAGCGGGAGTACAGGAGGTCAGATGGGATGGAGGTGGCATCACACCAGCAGGAGACTATACATTTTTCTGTGGAAAGGGGAATGAAAATCATGAATTAGGTACAGGCTTTTTCGTGCATAATAGAACCGTATCAGCACTTAAGAGGGTAGAGTTCGTTAGTGATAGGGTGTCATACATAATACTAAGAGGTCGCTGGTGTGATATCATTGTAATGAATGTTCATGCCCCACAGAAGATAAAATTCTTGACATAAAGGAAAGATTCTATGAAGAACTAGAACATGTATTTGATAAATTCCCGAAAATTTTGTTAGGAGATTTCAATGCCAAAGTAGGGAGGGAAGACATTTTCAAACCAAAAATTGGGAATGAGGGTTTCCATGAAATTAGTATTCATAATGGAGTTAGAGTTGTAAATTTTGCCGCATCAAAAAATCTTACTGTCAAAAGTACAATGTTCCCACATCGTAACATCCGTAAATTTACTTGGACATCTCCTGATGGGAAGATACACAATCAAATAGACCATATTTTGATAGATAGGAGACGGCACTCAAGTATACCTGATGTCCGATTGTTCAGGGCAGCAGATTGTGATACTGACCACTACCTGGTGGTGGCAAAGGTTAGGGAAAGACTGGCAGTGAGCAAACAAACAGCACACAGAGTTCGTATGGAGAGGTTCAATCTCAAGAAATTAAATGAGGTAGAGGGTAAAGAGTAGTATCGTCTTGCTATCTCAAATAGGTTTTCGGCTTTGGAAAACTTGGAAACTGAGGTGGATGTTAAGAAAACTTGGGAAACTATTAGAGAGAATATAAAAATGTCTGCCAAAGAGAGTCTAGGTTGTTATGAACTGAAGGATTCTGCGCCTGACGCTCGAGGAGTACACACGTGAACACGGAAGCTGGTGAACTTTCACTGTTAAGTTTAGTTACCAGGTAACAACTGTGCGCTCGAGTTATCAGTGATATACACCCGACCTCCAAGGTCAAGTTTAAAAATTCTACATTATATTTCAACTGAAACAGCGAACAAACTGTAAGTACATTTACAGTCACATTCCCGCTACAATGGACTATACGCCCAACTATGGGCCGTATATAGCAGCCCAGCCAGATACGAATTTCCCACCGCTGCCTCATAGTCAAATGCCGATGACCTCGGCATTTTCACAACCAGTGCCTTTACAAGCATACCCACAAAACTCGATAGTATACAGCAGGCAGCAGGAGCGTAGGGTGCATGGATGTGGTGGAAGCATTGCTTCCCTATAGAAAAGCAACCAAGAACATTTCTGGCAATTTTTCAATTTCGAAAAAATATTTCATACTTCAAAATATTAATTAATCTGAGAACATATATTACATATAATGAGAATATTGCAAGTTTTAATGTGTTACATAAACAATTTATCAGGATAGATCAGTTAATTTCTTCAAAAATGCAGGGAACTTCAAACTGCAACACGCGCGGGAGCAGCAGGTCTTTCGCTTCCACCCTCCCCTGGGTTAACTGGCTGACCAATGTCTATGTTGTCTGTAAGTGAGCTATCCGTTATGGTATGCTATCAGCTTCGCGCTTCCAGCAATGTTGCCAGATGTAAGGCATTGCAGTTTGCAGTAGAATAGTCTGTGACCTGGCAGTTAAGCGTGCTTACTAGTTTTCAGAAGGTGTTAGCGTGTCACTTATGCACAAGTCAGTTTAGTTATTATTCTGTATTTTTCTCGATACAGAATTTGTTTTGCTTTGCGTAATTATAACTTTATGACCATGTTTTTGTGATTGCTGTTAAGTTAAAAATAGAAACATGACACTTTCATGTGATAACCACTGTGTGATTGAAAAACTTCTTCAAACACCGTTCAGTTCACTGATATAATGAGAAACTTAAGATAATAGAAGAAGGTGCACCTAAGCCTAATCTAACTTTACATACAAAAATGAAATCTTGCACACGGCATTTCAATACCAGTTTATATGAGGCTATTCCATGGTTGTGTGGGTGTGATAAACTAAAAAAATTATTCTGTTGGCCTTGTCTCTTGTTTTCTAAAGAAAAACACGTGTTTAACAGTGCTGGTTACAATGACATTAACAACATTTACAAATCTGGCAAAAGACATGGGCATTCAGTTAATCACATTGCTTGTCTTAAAGAAATTACACTCTTTGGTAAAAACAGAAGGATTGAATTTTCTCTAAGCAGCCAATACAAACAGTCAATTGAAAAACACAATGAAGTTGTGAAACAGAACAGGAAATTTGTAGGCCAATTAATTACAGCAGTTTGTTTTCTGGGCTCTCAGAGCTTAGCATTTCGGGGACATGATGAAATCGTGGCATCTGTTAATAGAGAAAATTACATTGAGGTTTTAAATATGCTGGCACGTTATGATTCTGATTTACACAATCATTTAGAGTCTTCAACTGCTTTCCGTGGTTCTTCTCCTGACATCCAAAATGAACTGATACATTCTGTATCTGAATTGATGACAATGGAAATTAAAAAGGAAATTTCAAAGGCTAATTATGTTTCTTTAATTCTTGATGAGACTTCAGATGTGATGAATAAGTGTCAGTTGGCTTCAGTTCTTCGATATGTGACAGCTGATGGCAATGTTGAAGAAAGGTTTCTGCGTTTTACAGACGTGAGCTCTGACCGTTCTGCCAATTCCTTGTTTAACCATGCTCTTGAGATTTTAAATGATTTTGAATGTGGTCCCAAACTCATTGCACAGACTTATGATGGTGCTGCTGTTATGGCATCACAACATGCAGGAGTACAAGCAAAAATTCGCGAGCAGTACCCAAACGCCATTTTTGTTCATTGTTATGCGCATAGACTAAATTTAGTCTTAGCACAATCTGCTAGTTTTATTAAGGAAGTTAAGGTCTTCTTTGCTACTCTCTCTGGCTTTAGAACTTTTTTTTGCCAAGTCCACAAAAAGGACTGAAGCATTGGATTCCCACCTTAGGAAAAGATTTCCTTCTATCGCACCTACTCGATGGCAGTACCATAGCCGACTTGCTGAAACTGTGCATGAATACAGAGAAGGAATTGAGAATCTTCTTGTGTCTATAATAGAGGAACCAGAAGAATGGGATGTAGAAACAATTTCTTCTGCACGCGGACTTCTCTCTCTTCTAAGGGATTTCGATTTCAATTTCATGCTGAAAATATTTTCTTCAATTTTTCCATATTCTGGCGCTCTTTTCAAAATCCTACAAACTAAGAGATCTGATATAGCTTTTTGCAATACCAAAATAGACGAATTTAAGCATCACATGCAAAGATTAAGGGGAGGATTTGACCACCTTTGGAGTGAAATGGAAAATGTCTTCGATTCAAATGGCCCAACTCGACCCAAAAGAATTCGCATTGACTCAATGAGTGGAGAAGAAAGAAAAAACTCCTATAAACGGCTGTTCTGTGAAATTATTGATGTCGTGTGTCAGAATGTCTCTGTTAGATTTTCGGAGAACGCTACGCTCCTCTTCTTGAGTCTTCTTGATGCCAGATACTTTCCCATGTATAGAACCTCATTTCCTGAAAAAGCATTTTCCTGTTTAAAAGAAAATTATGGTGCATTTTTTGACTTTGTTGCCTTAAAGAGTGAACTTTTAGTAATGTTTTCGGACCCAGATATGGCAAAAGATAGTGTGTATGACTTACATCAATATATGTATGCTCTTCAGTTATCATGCGTTTTCCCGCAAATCTTCAAATTATGTGAGCTAGTATTAACAATACCAGCGACAAGTGCTGCAGATGAACGCTCATTTTCAGCTCTGAAGAGATTAAAAAACTACTTAAGAAATTCGCAGAACCAGGATAGGTTGTCATCACTGGCTTTGATGAACATTGAAAAGTCCTTCCTAAACAAACTGCAGTCCAAACCCAGCTTTCTAGATGAGGTTATTGATCTGTTTGCCAAGAAAAACAGAAGAATCGAGCTGAATTATAAACAATAAAGTAAGCATTAATTATATTCCAGGTTCACAACCCTGTCATTTGATGGCTATAAAATTGTGTTGATAATTATGTGTTATTTTAATATATTAGCTTAAATATACAATACATATTAAACTATTAGCTGTTTTCTTTTAAATAGAAGATAGAAACTATAGGGTATGTAGAAAAAATTTATATACACGTATATAAAGTTGCTTCCCTGCTTTCGGTAGTCATGCTACGCCACTGGCAGGCAGCCACAAAATCATACTCAAGTTCCTGTAATAAACCCATTAACTCCGCAAACCCCAACATACCTACCAAACTCAAATCCAAAATATCAGTGGCAAAAGATCGCTCACAGCAGAAGAAGGAGTAGGAACTTTGAAGAACTGGATTCATCAAAGAAGCAAGAATATTGACTAGGAGATACAGTAACGGTAAACAACAGATTTAGTGCTCTCACAGGCCAAGAATCCATGGAAGGAGAATCTTCAAACACCGAAACAAAGGCTCCACCCATATTTGTATCAGGCGTTAAAAATATAAAACCACTGGTTGAGTTGCTAGATGCTATTGCCCGCCCAGCACAAGTACATACTGAAAACATTATACAGCAGTCAAGTGAAAGTGCAACCCCTGGAAAGTTCCACATACATAACAATAATAAAAGCACTAACAGAAAAGCAAACAGAATTTCATACTTTTAAACCCAGAAATGAAAGAGGATTCGGAGTAGTCCTTAAAATATCCACCCAATAACTGAGTTAAATGAAATAAAGCTAAGTCTCCAAGAAAAAGGGCATGAAGTAACAAACATCTGGAACATTAAACAACGCGACGCAAAAATACCATTACCGCTGTATTTTCTAGACTTAAAACCAAATGAAAATAACAAAGAAAAAACAAGATAGATTTACTCTTAAACACAAAAGTACAATTCAAAGCTCCCCAAGTCAAACGAGAAATTCCCCAGTGCAAACGTTGTCAAAGATTTGGGCAGACATTAAACTTCTGCCGACACAGCCCCAGATGTGTCAAATGTGCATCAGAACATGTAACAGAAGAATGCCCAAGAAAAACAAAAGATTCCAATGTCAAATGCGTAAACTGCAGTGATCACCACCCAGCCAACTACAGAGGCTGCTTAGTACACAAGCAATTGCAGCAAAAATTCTACCCAACATTAGGAGAACGAAAAATACAAATCAGACCACTTCAGACAGGAATAACATATTCCCAAGCAACACAGAGACTACCAAACACCACCGAAGAAAGTCGAACCACTGCCAGCGTCATGGTACAACCTTCTAATGATCTAGCTGAACTCCGTCAAATGATGAAGACGTTAATGGATCAGATGGGTACCCTCATAAATCTTATGTCGACGCTCATCAATAAAACTAAATAATGGCTCCTCTATTAAAAATCGCAGAATGGAACGCTAACGGCTTGTGCCAACGTGCTCAAGAAATACAGACATTCATACAAAACTTCAACTTAGACATACGCCTAGTCTCAGAAACTCACTTCACTGAAAGAAGCTACATAAAGATACCAAAATACAACGTATATAGCACAAATCACCCCGACAACACAGCTCACGGAGGCACGGCAATAATTATAAAACAAACAATCAAACATTATGAACGAGCGAAATACAGTCTCAACAAGATATAAGCCACCATAGAAGAGAGCACAGGAGGACTGACAATGGCAGCAACATATTGCCCGCCCAGATGTAACAATAAATACGTTGACTACACCAGCTTCTTCTAGACATTAGGTAATCGATTCCTAGTAGGTGAAGACTTTAATGCCAAGAATACAATCTGGGGTTCAAGAATTACAACAACCAAAGGCAGGGAACTACAAAAATCTATTAGAAACGATAACTAAATTTGTATAACAACAAGGCAACCTACTTACTGGCCGTCTGATCCTAAGGGAATACCAGACCTAATTGACTTCTGCATCGGAAAAGGAATCAACTAAAAAAATATCCTCGCTGAATCATGTTTGGAGCTTACCTCGGACAATACGCCAATACTAGTGACCATCCTAACCTCCGTACGAGGAAAACCAAAGAAACCATCGCTCACTAGCAGCAAGACTAACTGGAACACATTTAGGGAAAAACTAGACGAGCTCATCACTCTAGAAATGCCACTAAAAACCAAACTAGAGATAGAAGAAGCCGTGGAAACCGTAACCAAAGCCATACAAGAAGCAGCGAGGCAAGCAACAGCAGATAGAGGTAACACACACATCACAGAAAAATGCCCCATAGAATTGAAAGAAAAACTCCGTGAAAAAAAAGGAAAGCTAGAAAAAAATGGCATCTAACAAGGAGTCCAGCTGATAAACAAAAATACAACAGACTTGCAACAGAATTTAAAATGTTAACGTATAAATTAAAAAATGACTCAATACAAGAATACCTCAGAGGACTAACCCCAACCTAAGCCACGAATTACTCTCTGTGGAAGGCTACCCGTAAATTAAAACAACCTAAACTGCACATACCACCAATAAGGAAACGAGACAACACCTGGGCTAGAACTGACGCGCAAAAGGCTATGACTTTCGCCGAACAACTACGCACAGTTTTCCAACCTAATCCATCCCAACTACCAGCAGCTGAAGAGGAAATTAACAAACAGCTCGAGACTCCGTTTCAGATGGCCTTCCCAATAAATAAAACCACTCATAGAGAGGTAGAAACTATCATACTCCATGGCATTAGTTCAAAAAAAGGCACCGGGATTTGACCTCATCACCGGCAAAATACTAAAAGAACTGTCCGACAAAGGATTCAAAGTACTAACATGCATTTTCAATGCAATTTTACGACTCGAATACTTCCCCTGTCAATGGAAAGTCGCGCAAATAGCCATGATTCTGAAAACAGGAAAGAATCCCAACGATGTTGCATCATATAGACCAATCAGTCTCCTGCCGATTCTCTCTAAAGTTCTGGAAAAATTCTGCTCAAACGGTTAGTACCTGAAATCGGATCATCAGCTCATATCTACACATCAGCTCATATCTACACATCAGCTCATACCTACACATCAGCTCATACCTACATATCAGCTCATATCTACATATCAGCTCATACCTACACATCAGCTCATACCTACACATCAGCTCATACCTACACATCAGGTCATACCTACACATCAGGTCATACCTACACATCAATTTGGCTTCAGAAAAGGCCACGGAACGATCGAATAAATACATGGATTAGTAAACCAAATTCATAGTGATTTTGAAAACAGGTGCTACTGCTCAGCTGTATGTGTTGATATAAGCCAAGCCTTCGATAAAATATGGAACATAGGTATATTATACAAACTTAAGTGCGCTCTTCCACATCCAGTGTATTCCCTATTAAAGTCCTACCTTACCGACAGAACATTTTAGTTAAATACGACGAAGCCTATACCGAATTATACCCTGTCTTATCCGGAGTTCCACAGGGAAGTATCCTTGGGCCCATGTTATACTCCATATATACGGCTGACTTGCCAGAAACTGGACAAACAATGCTTGCCACCTATGCCGACGACACAACAATACTAGCGTCTCATGAGAACCCTACTGAAGCAACCCGGATACTTCAAACGCACTTAGACCAATTCGAAGAATGGCTACAGCGCTGGAGAATTGAGGCCAACGAAACTAAATCCGTGCATATCACCTTCGCCTTGAGACAGGGAACCTGCACCCCGGTTCTATTAAACGGAATATGCATACCACAAGAGGAATCAATCAAATACTTGGGCCTTCACCTGGACAGGCGGGTGACCTGGCGCATACATATTCTAGCCAAAAGAAAACACTGGGCATCAAATTTAGTCAGATGCATTGGCTAATTGGCAGGAAGTAAGAACTGTCTACCGAAAATAAACTCCTAGTTCACAAGACAATACTGAAGCCTATTTGGACTTACGGCGCACCATTATGGGGAACTGCAAGTACATCCAATATAGAAATGTTACAGAGATTTCAAAACAAGAACTTCGCGCCATAGTCAATGCACCGTGGTACGTCCCAAACAGATTGCTACATGCCGATCTAGGCATATCCAGAATCCGGGAAGAAACCACAAACATCGGCCGCAAATACAAACACAAGATCACAGCACATCCAAATGAACTGGCAGCCACACCACTAAACGGTGCAGACGAGCCCAGAAGACTGAAAAGGCATAAACCAAACGACCTAACGACGCGCTTCATATAAATGCAATACACAAAATAACAAAGTCACACTCGAAATAGACCGTAGAGAATGCTCACTGGAGCATTACTCTCCCCAACATGTTCTGTCTTAGTATTTAAGCTTTAGATTAAGTCTCACATAAAATGTACTTATAGCCCATAATGGGCTGATTGTACAAATATATGGAGATACAAAAAAAATGAACCAAAGAAGCATAAGCCATGGTTCGATGAAGGATGCTCAAAATTATTAGATCAAAGAAAGCAGGCCAAATTGCAGTGGTTACAGGATCCAAGCGAGTTAAATGGGGATAATCTGAACAATATAAGACGTGAAACCAGCAGGCATTTCAGGAACAAAAAGAGGGAATATCTGAAAGACAAAATTTATGAGCTTGCAATGAGCAGTAAGAACAAGAACATTAGAGACCTGTATAGAGGAATAAATGACTTTAAGAGGGGTTACCAACTTAGCAGTAACCTAGTGAAGGATGAGAATGGTGATCTGCTTGCAGATTCCCACACCATTTTGAATAGGTGGAGGAACTACTTGTCTCAGTTATTGAATGTATATAGGGTCAGTGATGTTAGGCCGACAGAAATCGATACAGCTGAGCCCTTAATATTTGATTCTAGCCCTTTTGAGATTTAAAGAGCTATTGCAAAATTGAAACGGTATAAATCGCCAGGTAGTGATCAAATTCCGGCAGAATTTATTCAAGCAGGAGGAGAAATATTACGTTGTAAGATCCATAAGCTAATTACTTCTATTTGGCATCAGGAAAAATTGCTTGATCAGTGGAAGGAGTCCATTATTGTACCAGTTCACAATAAGGGTGATAAAACTGACTGTAGTAATTATCGGGGGATATCATTGCTATCAACTTCATATAAAATTTTATTCAATAGTCTTCCCTCAAAATTAAGTCCATACATAGATGAAATTGTTGGGGATCATCAGTGTGGGTTTCGACGTAACAGATCAACTACTTATCAGATGTTTTGCATTCGTCAGATACTGGAAAAAAAATGGGAGTACGATGAGACAGTACATCAGCTATTCATAGACTTCAAGAAAGCCTATGATTCAGTTAGGAGGGAAGTATTGTACAATATTCTGATAGAGTTTTGGGATACCCATGAAACTAGTTAGGTTGATTAAAATGTGTTTAAACGAAACGTATAGTAAAGTCCGTGTAGGTAAACATTTGTCTCATAAATTTCCTATCCAGAATGGTCTAAAAAAAGGAGTTGTTTTATCACCACTCCGTTTCAACGTTGCCTTAGAATATGCAATTAGGAAGGTCCAGGGAAACCAGGTGGGACTGAAATTAAATGGGACACATCAGCTGTTGGTCTACGCCGATGATGTGAATCTACTGGGGTGATAATGTAGATACCATAAAGAAGAGGATATTTGGACCGAAGTGGGATGAAATGACAGGAGGTTCGAGAAAACTGCATAATGAGGAGCTTCATAACTTGTACTCTTCTCCAATTATAATTAGAATGATCAAGTCAAGGAGGATTAGGTGGGCAGGTCATGTAGCACGAATGGTTGAGACGAGGAATGCGTATAGGATATTGGTGGGAAAGCCAGAGGGAAAGAGACCACGGGGAAGACCAAGGCGTAGGTGGGTGGACATTATTAGAATGGATCTTAGAGAGATAGGATGGGATGGTATGGATTGGATAGATGTGGCTCAGGATAGGGACCAGTGGAGGGCTCTTGTGAACACGGTAATGAACCTTCGGGTTCCATAAAATGGTGGGAAATTCTTGGGTAGTTGCAGAATTGGCGGCTCCTCCAGAAGGGCTCAGCTCCATGAGTAAGTAAGTAAGTAAGTAAGTAATATACGTTTACTTTGTAATTGACAATTTTGATTTGTTGAGGTAAATTCTTCCCTGTACTTAATTAATTAGCGCCTCTCGATGAAGACGTAAGGGAGAGTGGAGGTATCGCTCAACCATTCCTGACCTCTGCTCTACATGGAAGTTAGTGGTCAGTTTCACGTCCCGGCCTCTTTAGAGCCGTGTAAAGCCGCCTGTGCCCATTGGATAGGGGGCAGGGTGAGGCCCAGAGGCTGTCTGAAAACAGCGGAGTAGAGAAAAATTTATTTTCCCTGCCGGAAGTCGAACCCTAGTCATTCAGCCCGTAGCCCGGCTCATTGATTTGTTAATGTGAATTTAATAAATATGTGAGTAGCTGCTAACGGAGTAATTTTTGTTCACTTCGTGAGTCAAAAATCATTTTTTGGGAATTGTTCACCATTTAGGAAGGTAACCACTGTCGCTAGGAACCTCGTTTCTATTGTTACGTGTTTATAGTCGCGGCTAATAATGACGGGGTTTGGACTGAATGATTTTATGTATTGATCACTCCTTTACAATCACAATAACTCACAATAACTCACAATAAACGACGGCCTAAGACTCGCCCCACTCTGATCTGAACTACGACTGACTTCATTCTGGTCTTAAAGGCCTCTTATAAGCGCATCAGTATCCACGGAAACGCCAGCTGATCCCACAGCTACGTGTTAGATTCCAAGTATCTATTTCCGTGTAAACATCTTTCATTTTCATATCCCAGGAAAAGTGTTTCGTAACGAGTTGGTTTCCAAGAACCCAGCTCTGCGGAAACGTGTTTGTCAACTCGTTTGCTAGCAGTGCGTCTACATGTCACACTATCTTCAGTGGATCTACATTTCAGTGTAGAGGACCAGTCAGAACCATATCGGTTTGCGGTGTTTTGGCTAATCCGTCAACTCGCTCTGGTCCTTGTTACAATTAGAACGCTCCCGATATTGGCCAGTGTCTGTAAAATCTAACAAAAATAAAGCTATCCCTGTAACAGGCCGTGGAGACCCATTGGGTTGCGAGACGTCGAGGCTCCCACATTTTCTCTAGACAATCGGCTCACAGATGGCAGTGAGTTTGTCAGCCCTACGCGCTGTCCGCCCTTTGCCCCCAGGAAGATAACCAGGTACTCATTTGTGTTAGAGACTGAGTATATCCCAGTGCCATATTGCGGCTGGAAGGATTAGATCAGTTGAAAAATCCAGTGACCTCAACGGGAATCGAAGCCGCGACCTCTTGTAGCATAGTGCCTCAACCAACTGCGTTACCGCTTGCCCCCTGACCAATGTTTGTACATCAAGTTAATTGCGAGGATTATGGAAAATTATTTGAAGCCCTTTGGTCCTATTAGAATAGACAAACACTTCCAGTCACACCGCATTTCGTGGTAGGGCACTCTGGAATTCAATTGTTTGTAAGAGGTACCCATACTTGGTTCCTTGTCTACTTTTGAGTGTCGTAGCACGAAATGAGGAATGTCACGAGACTGGACAGGTTTATCCTTTAGCTGTCGCTTTCTTTGTGCGAACTGTTCTTCCCTTACGATGGGAGACAAAGTTTTATACCCAGTAAATCGGCGGGTAAAGTTAGAAAGTGCAGTCTGCTGAAAGTGTCAACGGACTCCACGGCGTTATACGGCAGAAAATAGTACACTTCATAACCACCCCCGTGAGAACCTCAACCCTAAATGGCAAAAGTATAATTTTTATCTATTAAATTTTGTATTCAGATAAGATGCAAACTTTGCCCATGCTGTATCGGTTCCTGTGTTTTTCATGAATGTAATTTTCGTTTCTACCTCTCCTTCCAAAATATATTTCTTTTTTATATTTTAATTGTTATTTTGTTCTGCTTATGATGATAAGATGTGAACAATATTTTATTAAACAGATTAATAAAGTCTGCTTAGTTGATTATGCAGTGATTGCTTTGTGCATAGAAGCGAGGAATGGAACACAGAAGGTCACGTGACTTGAGCTGGGATGGGACAAACCAAGTGCAAATTGCCGTCTCTTTGTGAACGAAGAATGTGTCACTCGATTGTGATTGTTCCGCCACGGACGTGTACTGAATTTTATTTGGAGAGAGAAGTGAAGCTAGAAACACACGGAGAGCGAGAACTTTCGGGGGAGAAACACAACTATAAAGAATCATGGGTGTTGCAACACGGGCAGCCATATTTGTGCGGAAGTATATTTTGTGAGCCGGAAACATATAAATCCTGTTATTTCTGGAATCTTATACATTGTTAGTTTCTATTTGGTTGTGTTTATTGTTTACTCAACGCAGGGATGAATATTGTAAACTGTGAAGTCATGTTTGTGTAGCCCAATGGTTCACCATGTCTCAGTTGTTGCAGAGGAATGTCTTGCAGAACAACATAACAATTAAAGTACCGTATGTATTGTTACACCCATAACACATCTATTGCCCCGGGTTGTGTCCGCGATGGTCAGGACATCGAAGTGATGTTTATATTTCAGTATCACGACGTATTATCAGTTCGTTCTTTAATTATAGATACAAAGGTTAAAAGCTAACCGAATGAATAAACCCACTAAAATATATTAAGTAAGAGATTTTGAGGAAATTTAACTTTTACGTTCTTAGTAGGCCTATAAGTATTTTTGGTTACCATTAACATATACCTAGAGTAGCACGTAAGAAAGCCGAATGGGACATAACTTTATATTAGGTTTAATACTTCCCTTCACATCCAGAAAACGCAGTCAAATTTTTTTTTCCAGAGTTTATCCAAATTTAATGATTCAGTTCAATTCAGTTCGTGTTTATTTACGTGAAAACTTAACAACACAGTGGCCAATTACAAAGTTAACATGAGTACAGAGAAATGCACAAAAAATTAGACAGCAAAATACAAAATATGATGATAATAATAATAATACATTTAAATTCTTATTTATTTACGTGCAAACGTATAACAACAACAATAATAATAATTTTACGGGTTTCAGTGTCGCTGCAAAATATGACGATTAAGGCCAACGATTTATAAATATTCCACAATTCCTGATTATATGATCTTCTGGGTTATGATACCGTGTAGTCTGGTACGTTATTACCAACGTTTCGGAGAAACAGACTGTTTATGTCTACACGACTGTGAACCGTGTGATTTCTCAGGTTAGAATTACTAAAATATTGACAGATTATTCACGTTCTTGTTACAGAATTGAAATTCTGCCGTACATTTAATTAACACTAAGCTAAATTTATGTTCAAATTAATATATTATCAGCCATAGTTCTCCGTTATGGTTATTCCAGATTTGAAGCATATAAAGGTCTTGTGGTAGTCACTTACTGCAGTGCAGCCTTTGATAGATGCCAATGCAGAATCTCTACTAATCTTCTGAAATTCATTCGGGGATATATTTAACCCAATATATACTGGTATTTTTGTCAGCAACTCTCTTTTGTACTTCCAATGCGAAGCCATTTATTGATCTCAGAATGGCTGTCCTCTGTCTTTGTTCTTTTGGTGTTTCACTTGTTCTCCAACTAGCCTGCCACTTCTGAGAGAATCTTCTCAAATCAGCTGATGTCTCTCCTTTGCTATGTACCTTGGCTTTTGATTTTATTCTTGCTCTCCGAAATCTCTCCCTGTCTCTAGATCTCGTCTTATTCAACCGGAAGTAACAACGAAACAAAAGACTTTTCGAAAATTACTTTTCCTTTGAAAATAGGGTTTGGTATGATGGAAGAGAAGTATGGGTGTTAGAGCCGGGGGAGGGGGTTGTATTGGAAGGGTGTGCTTGGGAAGGAAAGGGGAACAAAAAGGAGGGAGGGATTTAAGGACATCCCTTAGGAGAAAGAGAGAGAGAGTTACGTAGCTTGAATAGAATACTTAAAGAAAAGCTTCATTGTATACATCATAATGAACCGAACAGTACAAATAGTCCCGGGGAGGGAAATAGGGGAACGCATTGCCCCCCCCCCCCTTGGTGGGGGCCCATACAGTGAATCCTGGAGACGGGCGAGTGTTATAGAGAGTTGCTTAATAGGATCAGTTGTTGAACAGTTCGATGTGATTCTAGCATTGTTGGAGACAAAATTGAGTAGCATTCAGCTTCATTCATCCTTGGCACCCTGACTTCAATAGGAACGTAAAAGGAAGAGAATCAGAACTTCAATGCGCTGGCTGCATGGAAAAGGAAAGACAGCTACCAGCACTTCCACCGCCCGCCGCCAGAGCCCGCGTGTATCGGTAGAGACGGTTTATCCCGTTCGGTTTTCTGCTTACGTTCATTTTTTTTTTACATATTCCCCTCCTCTGTACTTGCACCCGTGTTTAGCGTTAAGCAGTTTCTTGAAGTTTTAGTTCGCTTACAAGAAATAATATGTATGGCTTACTTACTCTCCACATTCACACATACTTTGTGTTCGGGCGGTCTGCTTTCGAATCTGTCCCGGGTTGCTCAATACAGATATACTGTCCGATATTTCTCACGGCTTTTATCAGGAAAATGCTGGAATGCCAGCTTAACTTACGGTCGAAGCCTTTAACGTATTTTAAATTCCTCGTTACAATTATCTTGTAAATCTGTAGAGACTGGGATTCTCACAGTTGTATTTATAACGCCGTGAGGTCAATTGAAAGTTGACCGATGTTTCGGGAAAGCACGCCTCCTCCATCTTCAGTGTCGAAAAATAAGTTAAGTAAGAAACTAGAAAGCTCTGATTGCTACCCACATTATGTTGGCTTCTTGCTTGTCTTATTCTTTGACCCTGCAGATGGCGGCGACGTGTTCCTTCGAAACATCGGTTGATTTTTAACGAACTACACGGTGTTTTGTGTCGAAAGATAAATTCTTCATCTTGTAATTAGACATTGTTCAAAGCAGTGCTTAATGATAATAGAAAGCAAAGATATTTTGTTATAGTTTTTTATTTTCTAAACGTCTGTTTTGAAATATATTTAAAATAGTTTAGTGTCCTGTGACAATTAGATCTCAACAGTAAAATACAGCAATATTATCATTTTGATTATGATGCCAGTACAGGCGTTAAGTTTCAATGAATTCGTTGGAGCACTTGATACCAACATGAGAGCCAATTAAAAGTAAGCAATGACAATTAAACAGAAGCAAACGCAAAATTCAGAGAAATATATAGAGGGCAAAACAGCAAGGACCAAGGGTAACGTATCCTAACACTTCAAGCGTACTTTCTGGAAAATGGGAAGTAGCGACATTGATTTTACAAGATTTTTGTGAACTGCGTGTGAGTCTCTCTCTCTCCGCCGAAATAACGCACATTTCTTACGAGTACATAGAGTGGGAAATGTTTAGTTTAACTACCGAGTTTAAAGTACGTAATTTGCAGCTTAGTTTTCTATTGGCACACAAAGAATTAAGCATCGTTCTCTGCAGGTCCCGGGCTCCAGTGTCGGCCCCGAAACTGACAATTGTGACAGGCGTTTTGTGGTGTTCCTCAGTCCCTCCAAGCAAATGACGGGAGAGCACCTTCTGTACCATTTCCCGTTCATGATACAAGATATGTACTGACACGGTGTAACCAGAGCTACTGAGAGCGTAATTAAACAATCTGCGAATAAGCAAATAACAAAGAGGAACCGAGGTTGGACCTAGCGGCTTTATGAGAGCCGTTGTCACGTAATGAGAATCGAAAGGAGGACAGTCTTATATCCATAATGCATTCTAATCGAATCCGCCTATTAGATAGCCTATAATGACGGACAGTCATCGTGGTTTTACTTAGTCGTTTCAAGCCAGTATCACTTTGCCTCCACTTGAAGTTGATACAGTGCTCTTCTATAAATTACGTAGGTAAATAATGATAATAATGCCATGGCACTAGTGGTAATATCACTTGTCTTCATAATCTCCCCCCCTCCCTCCCCCATTTCTTCGCATTGGTGCTCATGCACTTGGTTTTGTCTGCTAGGTTTCTAGCACAAATTTCTACTTCCTTTTCTATCCTAGTTCCACTCATGTGAGTGGTCTATCACAATTTTTATTTTATGGTTTCTTCTTATCTCCCACTGAACTAGCCTAGTCCTGTATGTTGAAATAAATCTGACACGAGTTGTCCAGTGATGGAGATTAGCTCTTTCTAAGGGGCCAACTGAGTAGGTGTCTTCCTTTCTCACCGGAAGACGGAAACAGATCCATTTTCTGAAACGTCATGTACTCTATTACCTAGTTTTTTGACCGATGGAAAAGGATAAGTTATACGAAAGCTGGCGACATGTTCAGAACAACATCCATGGCATCATTGGAATTCGAATTCTCTCAGAGTCCCAAACATTGCGTCCATTTCACATTGGATCCCAGAGCTGGTGATTCAATTGGATAATGGTAGTAGCCAATTTATGTAAACATTTCTAATTAAACTGCCGTCCTTTATGATATATTATAATTATTATTGTGGCGCATAGACCGGTGCTAGACGGTGACTCTGTAAATAGCGGCCTTTGCTAGGTAACTTCCACAACATACACGAACTTAACAATAAAGTAACTGTGTGTTTGTGGTCCGCTCACCGGCCGATTGTGGACAACGGCTTGGTGAACACGTTCCCGCTGCAACGAACACAAAAGCAACAATACAAAGATGCGTTTTGCATGTGGTTCATGCCGAGATGTTATAAGCAATATACAAAGTTAGTTGACAACGGATAAAGGACCTGAGAGCGTGAAGCTGAAGAATCTCCACTGTTAGAAGCCGTTGCCAAGGAACGGCTGGTGAAGACACAGCAGTCTGGAAAAATGTTTAGCGAGTGCTGTGGTGATTTGTGAACTGTGGAAATTAGCGGTAGCTCTGTAATTCCTTGTAGTTCTGAGTGGTGTGTATAAGTGATCAATAAATCTATTTACCAATCCAAAACCCCGTCTATAGTCACCCCTACACGTGACATTATTTAGCCCTATTTTTTGTTAACTGAAGGCACTAATAACATGTGATGTTGGGGCTTCAGATGGGCTTGCGAACACATGGTTAATTATCTGAGCTCTTTGTTATCGGTTCAGAAAATATCAAATGATACATATGAAACACTAATATCCAAATATACATGCATATATAGATAAAAAATATGTACGTATATATAATAAATGCTGTTTCATTTTATTTGAAAGTATCCAATAACTCGAAACAAAATTTGCTTGCTGGTGCGAACCCCTTGTTAACAAATTAGCAGCACAGAGCGGAAAAATCTGATTCGGCTGCTAATCGTAACTTTTCAGCCATTCAATGCATGTAGGAATCCATTTCAAAGTTTTCTCCAAAGTTACAATCGAGTTGGCAGTGATTGTGTGTGTAGGCGTACTGGTGCCATGGCTTTTGTTGCTATTGTTTTCGTTCTGTTTGCCCGTGGAATGCCATATCCGGTACGACAATTTTGTTACAGAACACGTATGCCAAACTCTTCCCATCCAATCAATACAAAAATAAATAGGAACTGATTGAACTTATACTGCAATGAAAACATTCCTGTTTGTTAAGAATTATGTTTAATTCCTTACATAGAAGTGAAATAAACTTCACACACAGCGCTTATGAACGTGGGTCCATATATCTACTTCTCCATACGCCTTTATGACGTAGTGATCAATTAGTTTAGCACAGGGACAATTTTAACTTTAACTTTTACTGTTCTGTATTTCAGCATGCTGTTGCAGTTGTTCAACTTAACGTCCAATATATATCGCCCGTCTAAATTGCAACACTTTTTTATTCACTAATTAAGTTTAATTTTAGTTTGACATTATACACCTCAACACTACATGTTTCGGCCCCAAACGACCATCTTCAGGTGTCTTGATATGTTACAAATATTTTATTAAATTAAGTTAAAACTGCTACACTGTCTTAGTTCGTGTTAAAATCACACGCTGCAGTCCTCTTTTCAAGGTAAAACCAGATAAAATCCTTTAAAGTTTCTATTATACCCAGGTTATTTTGGTGTATATTATTTCACCTCACGTTAACTTTAACTTTTACGTTTGTACAGCTCTTATGAATGCTGGCTCTTCGGCTGTCCCGGGACACTGATCGGCCTGCTCCATAACTTCAACAGACATTCCAGTCAGTGGCCCTATTCATCCATCCTTTAAATATTTCCACTCGTCTGTAAACTCCGCCAGTCTTCGCAGAATGTCGCCGCACAACTGATTTGTTTTGTACTAGTTTCTGGGAATATGGATGCATGTTGAACGTGGCACAGTATTGTGGCTACTCAAAAGGAAATGACAATCATCTGGGTGCAATGATCAATGAGGATGAGATTGGCAGGGCATGTAGCACGAATTGTGACAAAGAGGATTGCATATAGGATATTGCTGGGAAAGCCAGAAGGCAAGCGACCATTGGGAAGACAAAGACGTAGGTGGGGACAGTATTAAAATATATCTTAGAGAGTATGGGATATTACGGATTTGATTGATCTGACTCAGGATAGGGATCAGTGGAGGGCTATTGTGAATGAACCTTCGGGTTGCAGAAAATGCTGGGAAGTTTTTGAGTAGCTGCACAATTGGCGGCTCCTCAAGAGCTTCACTCAACTCCGTGAGTGAATGAATGAATCATCTGGGTGCTAACTGGAGATGGTTCATATTGTTTATACCTGCTGCCCTTCTGATGATATGTACACATATCACTGGATGTATGTACTGATTAGAGTACGCTTAGCATCTCGTGATTGATTTCAGTTTATTGATATTACTAACTAGCAGAAGGATCCGTTCCTCGCCGGAGATATGGTTGCTTTCCTCGCCAGAGTCTTAAAGCAGGATAGCTCCTAGATACTCTATTCAATGTTATAGCTGGGTGCCATATACTTGGTTGCTTATAAAAATGCAAAACAAAATTGACAGTTTCTTATCTTTGGAATTTGGACTAAACTGAATGATCTGTTATCACATGTTTTTATAAGAAGCTACAACAATTGGCCTAAGGCAGTGGTTTCCAAAAAGAATAAAATTAGGCTCCTCTACCGGGAGCTGAGGCACAATTTTCTCGGAAAGTTACGCAGTGGCATTCAATTGGTTGTAAATCCGATAATAGTAGAGAACGGTTGTTTCATTTCTGGCATTTTTAAAATACGATAGGTAATATTAATTGGCAGGAAACTTGAACTTATTTAAAGATTTAACACTGGCGCAAGCAAGTCGAAAATAATATTGTCGCGTGTTTGCTAGGCAACGCGACAAAAAATTCTGTGGGCTCTCGGATCTGAACGAATACCTTTATTGGACATCACTGTTACACTCACACTTAGACGCCTATAGCGTCCTTTAGGCGTTTCCTCTTCAATGTTACAACTCTCCTGCTCTAGTCGGATAAGAACTCTCCTGCTCTAGTCGGATAAGAACTCTCCTGCTCTAGTCGGATAAGAACTCTCCTGCTCTAGTCGGATTAGAACTCTTCTATTCTAGTCGGATAAGAACTCTCCTGCTCTAGTCGGATAAGAACTCTTCTGCTGTAGTCGGATTAGAACTCTTCTGTTCTAGTCGGATTAGAACTCTCCTGCTCTAGTCGGATAAGAACTCTTCTGCTCGAGTCGGATTAGAAGTGTCCTGCTCTATTCGGATAAGAACTCTTCTCTTTTAGTCGAATAAGAATTCTTTCCTGCTAAAGTCATATACAAACTGAATTTGTCTCTTGTGGACGTTGGACTGTTACAACTTGTTCTTGCCATTGTCCAAGGGTTAATTCCGCCCGCTGCTACGCAACGAACTCGGAAATACGTGTCTGCCTCAAACAATTCGTGTGTAAAAGTGGAAACTCCTCTGTTAGACTTTCATTTCCGGGTCTTCGCTGCCTAGGAATTGCTAGCCGTTGCATAGCAATGGATGTATTCTCATTCCAAATATTCCGGCCCTAGGCGGCACGCAACATAATAATAATTTTAGAACAGAGTTTTAACAGATTCGGAGTCTTACATCAGTCCCATGTGTGTTGCGTTACACACTACGTAAATACAGTTCAATATGGCATTACGATCCACTGTATCAACGCCATCTGTCAACGAGAGTACCGCATCCTTTGCTGATGCAAACTTCACGAACCTCACAAACCACTCGATTTTAGGCGTAAAATAACGGATGTAATCTCAAAATATAAAAATGTATTGATGTTATGAAAATACGAATTTTTCTGCGTTTATACGAAAACATTTCGTATAGAGTGACCTTACATATCACATAAGCGATATAAGGTACTGTAAACACAACCCGGCTGAGAATATTTACTCGTAGCTTAGGCCTATAGACTTTACACAATGATATTCTAAACATTTCCCGAATTATACAATTGAAAAGAGTGCTTTGTACTCAGATGAATACGTGGGATGTTAGGAAGAAGGTGTGAACTAAATTTCGACGTATTAATCAGAGCCGCCATAGATAGGTTTGCACATTGTTATCCAGAACAGACATCCATACCCAGGCCTGTGTATCAGCAAGTCTTTAATCGCATATTGAGAGAGAGACAGACAGACAGACAGAGTTCTCATTGCGATTGAAGTGATGTACGTCCACTAACTGTGGGCGTTTGTGCTGAGAGAAAGCAAACACACAGAGTGCGTGATAACAAATGACATGGCGCGGTGAGGAGGCTCCATCTGAGGATTGAGCTCACTCCCGCACCAATATAGTGCGAGGGGTGGGGAATGTTTTACAGGCGACGACAGGCAAGGGAAGATAAAAGAAGAGGCACAAAAGCTGTGCGGAGAGAGAGAATACCACCAATAAACCGAGCGGTTCTTTCTCCCAAGCCTCTACTATCAACATGCTAATACCTGTGGCTCTTGAATGGGCCCCCTGCGGTGTCGAATTGCAATGAGTTTTAGCGAAGTTTTAAAAATGCGTTCTATCAGAATGTGACCGTATATCGGTCCTTTTATTTGAGGATTTTTGACATTCTGAATTATCAGTGATATAAAGATTGTAGCTAAGAGTGCGTTATGTAGGAAGCTGTGTTCTTGTAGGGTCTACATCTATGTGGCTCATGTTCTGTGAAAAATATAAACAAATCATCATAAAGAGACGGTAGAAATTTGTGCCATGGTTTTGTTATATTTCGTAATTAAACTCCCACAATACAAAATGTTGCCGATCTCAGTGGCCGCGTGGTCTAAGGCATGAAGTATCCTTGCTCGCTCGAACACTGGAATCGTGGGTTCGAATCCCACTCAAGACATGTGTTTGTATTGTCCTCTGTAGGTAGCGGTCATGTGTTGGGCTTATCTCCCGTCCAAGGAGTCCTACCGACTGTCTTAGGAACAAGGAACTGAAAGGAACAGCAGCGTTTCATAGATACCTTATGCTCTGCAATGTGATCAACGGGAAACAGAGAGAAAAATGTTAAAATGTATTACAATTTCAAAAATTAAGTCAGATGCTGCCTTCAGTTTTGTCGGATGAAACCTTCTATAAACTCCTAATACCATGTGACAAGGATCTGTACAATAACACTGTTATTATGAATAGTGGTGGGGGGGGGACTATTCAGTTTTCATTGCAGGAATTCTGAAGACGTTACTTTTTATTTCACATAATTGAGAAGCAATCTCATTGGCATTTTAAACGAATAACAGTGGGACCACTAACGAAAGAAAGTGAAACCTAATTTGGGGCACTAATAGCACATAATTTCAAAGACCGTGAGATGGGCGGGGCGTGTAGCACACATGAGGAGGAAGAGAAATATGTAAAATATTTTGGTCCAAAAAAAACACGAAGGAAGAATACCAACATAGAAGACGTACGAATAAATGGGAGAAGAATGCTGTCACATATTTATGGCTCCGTGACTAATAACAACGGGCTCTGGATTGGATGATCGGATATATTAACACTTCTCTTACAATCACACTTAATCAATTTACAACAGCTCACAATCAATCTTCAGTCGAACCCTTCTTCCTTGATTGCCGAGGGCTCGCTCCATTCTCGTTCTCGTACTACGGCCGACTTACGACTGACTCCTGATTTACTACTTGAGTACTTATATAATCTCGAGACTGACCCGTAGAAAACACATCCTCTATTGTTGACGGAGCGTGTTTACAGTGCAGTTGCCTAGCAATAAATGTCTACTGTTCACCCGTAGTACGAGAACGAGAATGGAGTGAGCCCTCGGCAATCAAGGAAGAAGGGTTCGGCTGAAGATTGATTGTGAGCTGTTGTAAATTGATTAAGTGTGATTGTAAGAGAAGTGTTAATATATCCGATCATCCAATCCAGAGCCCGTTGTTATTAGTCACGGAGCCATAAATATGTGACAGCATTCTTCTCCCATTTATTCGTACGTCTTCTATGTTGGTATTCTTTCTTGCCTGGAAATGGGTATAGATATCACATTACTAACATGGATATTAGTCAAATAGGGTAAACGTAAAATGAATTCATTTTCTCAGGTTAGGGATTAGTTCCAGCCTCTTACGAATACGACAATGAAGCTTCGGTTTCGATAAAAATGAGGAAATATCTTGGCTGGCTGAGCAACTATGGGATTCTCAAGACAAATTCTGTTTTGCGAAGTTAGACAAAAAGACAGACAGATAGATAGATAGATAGATAGATAGATAGATAGATAGATAGATAGTAAATCGGTAAGGCCACGACCGCATTGTACCAAATTATTTACTTATCTACTTCCATCAGTTCGACGCCATATAATGTAGCTACTGAAAGCGTATATAAGTAATTCACAAATAATATGTTAATGAATCCCTTACCTAAAACTACTATAACGTTGACATTTAAATTCGTCACGAATCAGATGTTAGAACTTCGGCATTTTTTATATTCAGCATAAGAGGAAATTTAAAATTAAGATGTAAATTTTGAAAATTAGCTTCAAACCACAGGCGTGTGCAACTGCCAGGATTCCAGTACTATGCCTGTTCTGTCTGTGATGTTATTGGATGATTTTATTGTGTGATTGCTAAAATATGAGACCTAACAAACAAAACAAACTCCGTGGTCTTAGTCCGCAAGCGACCGACCGAGCGACCGCCGCTTGTCGGTGAAGTTAGTGTTAACTTTAGCGGGTGGAGAGTGTCGCGTGGTCAGCGCAACGGATCCCCACGGCCGTTAATTTCGGCTTTCTAGACCGGAGCCGCTACTTTTGCATTCAAGCAGCTCCTCAATTATCCTCAGGAAGCTGAGTCGACCCAGTTCCAGACCCACTACTTCTCAGAAAATCTGGTAGCGCCAGGAATCGAACCTGGGACCTCTGCATCTGTAACCCGGAACTCTGACCATTAGACCACAGAGACCGACATAAAACATTAGATCTATAATAATTTAATTGTATTATTGCTATTTTCAAATATCTCAGGGCGTTATGTTGCAGTTATTCGTGCAGGAAGTTTCTTTTGTGTGCCCTCACTTCTGCACGCCGCTGAATTCACGAATGGTCACGGAATTTTGAGTGCCTTTTTAACAGAATAACGGAATTATGCAAGTTTCAGTAGTACTTGCGCTGAGATAATTTGCTAGGCGACCTGCTGCACATGTGGATCTTCTTCAGTCAACCTGTTTGAGTCATATGACATCTGTTATTCAAATGTGTAACAAATCAGTTAGATTACTTATCTCACAATTTGGGGCCCACGTACCACTACCACTGCTGCATAAACAAGACCCCGAAACTCAAATTCTAGGTAATATTTAGCTCTAACCCAGGTAAATTGGAGGAACCCCCGAATTTTTCTTATTTGGCGCACACTGTTACTGGTTAACGTGAGAAAGGTAACATCTTCCGTTTCTGAAGAAAGCAGTCTTCTGAGAAGACTGCTTTCTTCATAATCACCGCCGTGAAAGCCTCAAATCTTCCGTTTCTGTTTTACAGACGAACATCGCAACAGAGAATTTGATGCCGATTTTATTCTTATGGGATTTGCGCAAATTTACATTTAATTTTTGTTAATTAGGAAACAGGAAATAATTTCCTATGACAGCGCTGCCTTGGACTGCTTCAGAACTGGAATGAAGGTTTCGAATTTCGCCCGAGGCATGGGTGCGTGCTATTTTCTGCGTAGTGAATGCTCTGTGTAAGCAGAAGGCTTTCCACATGTAAGAAGGCCTGCTGATTACAACTAGAAACTAACGTAATACACGTCGAAAATTTATTGGGCACTAATATTATTATTCGCTTAGGTCGTGTGTCTACACAATCCGTCCAGGTCCGAAGCTTCTTCAGCATATTCGTCACAAACTTACATTTTAGGGTGCGGAGTTGTTAGCCCTACGCCCAACTCCCTAGAGGGAGGACCACCCCTTGTCGGCTGTTCACGACTCCTTATTTAATATATTTGCAACTACCCTCCACACCCGGAGGGTGTCTCCTCCATCCGCAACCTGAGGATGCGCTACGCCATGGTGATACGGGACCCGCTTAACGTGGATGATGATGATGATGATTATTATTATTATTATTATTATTATATTATGGTGCGGAATAAATTTCTAATAAAACGGCTGTGGCATATTTCGTAGTATTGAAAAGTCCATTGACCTCAACGGGAATCGGACCCGCGACCGTCCGGCTTGTAACATAGCCCTTCAACCAACCACGCTAGAGCGTGGCCCCGCATAATATATAAATATATTAGTTTTTATTTCAGATATAAATCTGCATGCCGTTAATTAAGCAGGAATATGACGATAACTTCGCCGACAAGCGGCGGTCGCTCAGTCTTTATTTGCGGACTAAAACCATGGAGTTTATGACGCTCATCTGATGAAGGACGTTCGTGTATTACAAGAATCCATCCCATTCCTGGAGGATATGAGATTGAGCAGCGAAGTGGCGCAGGTCCATCTGGCCCTACACTCAAGTGGCAGAGAAAAGTGTACGGTACGTGGGATACTGAACCCATCACCGGCTTAGCGACTGTCCAGTAATCCCATCACTTAGCATCGCCTTGGCAGCGTCTGATTAGAGAACACGTTGCATTTACAAACGCGCACGCATGGCGATGACCAGTGTGAATAGAATATCTTTCATAAGCCCAATCCCACAACAACTTTTTATTTTTAGTACCCAATCGAAACAGTTCTGATGTGCACACACCATGCATGTGCATGTACCACATGTTTCGTCCTATTTTGGCCATCATCAATTACATGGAGCCTTTAGAGTCAACCTTACTTCAATCTGCTATAGCTCCCAACACTAACCAGTGTTTACACATTGCGAGCGCGTTGTGCAAGTAAGATGCTTACGTATATTTATGTATTAACTATTAAAATTTGAATTTTTAAAAATATTGAAATAACCTGATTTGAATTAATGTGACGCTACAATATAATTTTCCCGTAATAACTTTTAAAATCTGAGGAAATTGCAGGAGAAGCACATTATAAAAAGTCAATATATATCAAGGCGAACTGAGTGGCTGATAAATACTTCGCGGTGCAAAATCTCGTGTTATCTCGTTACTTTCAGAGCTAATAATGAAGTAGTGTGTAGGGAGTTACCATGTACTGATGACTAGATTCTACCCCTACAGAGCTGTCGTTGGGCCACCCGCCATACATAACTAATGGAGAAGTTGCCGCTAGAGAAGGAGACTTATTTCGCTCCTTTGAAGTTCAAAGACCGCAGAAGTATGGTATTGATTGTCAGCATCAATCGAGCGTCCGGGCTATGGCCTAGGTGACTGGAGATTGGGGTCACTGTTCCCGTTTGCTCTGGGCCTACCCAGTTGGTACCGAGATCCATTTTCCCGATGGTAAAACGGTTGGGGCGTGCAGCTGAACGCTCACCTCAATTTATTGCCGAACATACTAATACAGAAACACTGGCGGTACCCCCCTCCCCTACTTGATGTTCCTGTCGTGGTGTGGCGCAGGGCGCCTACCCGTTTTTCAGTTCAGGGGGCGGTGACGTAGAATGTGGATGCATGTGCTTCAGGAAGAGAGAAAGCTGGTTTCTCGGTAAAGACTAGAATGCTTGAAAGGTCCCTGATTCAAATTCCGGAGACAGTATCACTACTCTCAGCAGTATTATAGTAGTAGTAGTAGTAGTAGTAGTAGTAGTAGTAAGCAGCAGTGGTTGTAGCAGAGGGAGTAGTAGCAAAGGCCATAATGCTGTTGGTAGTAATAATTTGAATTCCGGAGTGATGGAATGATTAATTCCAGATATTACAAAGGCAGTAACGGTATGATGTATACAGGTCACCCCGTGCTGTCAGCAGGGTGGAATATAGCAGATAGGAATGCGGCTAGGATGAGGCAGAAGAGGAGTTCATGCAGAATATTTATCAGGAAACACCCTAGAAGATTTCTACTTTGGAAACTAAGAAAGAATCAGAAAATCAAGATAAAAATTGGCCGCGCCATAGCTCAAGCGGTTAGTCGCTAGCTTCCCACCGCGGCCGCTCGGGTTCGATCCCGGGCCTGGTCATGTGGGATTTGTGGTGGACAAAGTGGCGCTGGGGCAGGTTTTCTCTGAGTACTTCGGTTTCCCCTGCCAATCTTCATTCCACTAATTGCTCCACAATCACCCTCACCTATCATCTGGAGCTGGTACAATAGGCCAGAATTGGCCGCACTACAAGGAACTTAGTCCAACCCCACTAGCAATAAAAGAAATATAAAAATTTGAGGAATAATATTGTCACGTATCTGGGATTCCGTGACTGATATTAATGGGTTCTGGATTGGACGATTGGATTTATTGGTACTTTTATTAAAATTACAAACAATTATTCCCGCTCACATACACTGGCTGCCTACGCCTCGCTTCATTCCCTCCTGCACTACGAGTGTCTTCTCTTCTGAGTGACTGACTTGGTTCTGATTTACGTGTAGGTCACTCCTTCCTCACCTACTGTCCGCTGGTTAACACTCCACAGCTGAACACTGAACTCTCTTACGAATGCCGAGTGAAGAATCTCTTCCGAATGAACTGAACTGAACTGAACTGAACTGAACTGAATTGAACTGTTCAGGCAAACTGAATTTAGATTACCATCCCGAAAAGTTCGTGTATTACCTTGTTTTGTTCGTTGCCGTGAGAACGTGTGTTATCGAACCGTTGGCTAGCAATTCACTTGTCCACGTTTCCGCTACGAACATAACTTCAACGTGAAACCAGCACACTGTTGAAGAAATCTAGAGATTTCATTACAACGTCATGAACACTTTTGTAAAATATTCCTTAGAATCTGCCACTGCAAGGGTTTTACTATCTCTACTGAAACAAGGGGGCACGCGGTAGCGTAGTTGGTTGAGGCACTATGCTACACGCTGGAAGGTCGAGTGTTCAAGTCCCGATGAGGTCATTGGATTTCTTTCAATTGACCTAATCCTTCCAGCCGCACTATGGCCCTGGGATCAACTCAGCCTCTAACAGAAATGAGTTCCAGGAATTAATTAAATATTTTTCCAGGGGAGTAAAGCGCGGCCGGTGCGTAAGGCTGACAACTTTACCGCCATCTTTGAGCCGACTGTCTAGATAATGTGGGACCCTCAACGTCTCACAGGCCTATGGGCCCTCACGGCCTGGTACGGGGATAGCTTTACTTTTTTTTTACTACTGAAACGAAGGGAGAGCTAACTTTCACCAGTTAAATCAAGACAGTTCTCCACTTGCCATTTAGGGCCGACTGTAGCTGATTTATTTGCAGTGGATTCAGGTGCACCAGCTGCTGCCCTAAGTAGATATTCGGGGTCTGGGTTCATTCTCCTCTAAACTTCGCCCTACTCACGTGTTGCTAATAAAGGAAAGGTAACATTTTACGGAAATATATAAGAAATCGTGTAATCTAAACTCGAATTCAGACCTATGTAGTTAAGCACACCTAATTTTACTGGACCAAATTAGGCACTATGCTACAAACCGGAAGGTCGCTGGTTAGAGACCCGATGAGGTGGATTTTTTTCATTTGACCTAATCCTCCATGATACGTATGTAATGGCCGTCTTGTAGTGCACCCAATTTCATATGTCGCTTCTTACTACATGTTCCGGCAACATAGTGCCATCTTCAGGTTCGTTATTTACGCTAAGCTATTACATTGTTTGCCATTTTGTGTCTTTCTTAAAATTATTTAGAAAGTACATTATTCGTCAACTATAATAAAATTTTCACGGCGGTGACTATGAAGAAAGCAGTCTTCTGGGGTTTGGCACCGTGTATATGTGATGTTAACCGACGTTTCGGAGGAACGTATCGCCTACATCTTCAGGGTAGAAGAAAAAATATAAGAAATCTGCAAGCGAAGAGACCGTGAGAACACTGTCTGCTTTTACCGGTTCTCACGGTCTCTTCGCTTGCAGATTTCTTATATTTTTTCTTCTACCCTGAAGATGTAGGCGATACGTTCCTCCGAAACGTCGGTTAACATCACATATACACGGTGCGAAACCCCAGAAGACTGCTTTCTTCATACTAAAAACTTGTTAAGATTATTCACCTATGTCTTAATTCAAACTCGCATATTACTTACTATACGCGAGTTAAATAAAGAGCGTAAATAACGAACCTAAAGATGGCACTATGTTGCCGAAACATGTAGTAAGAAGCGACATATGAAATTGAGTGCACTACAAGACGGCCATTACATACGTATCATGGATGAAAATCAGTGCAACAGGACGCTAAAATACAACATTATGACCTAATCCTTCCAGCTGCACTATGGCCCTGGAGACGACTCAGCCTCTAGCAGAAATGAGTACCAGGAACCTTCCTGGGGGGTAAAGGGCGGCCTACGCTTTAGGCTGACAACCTTGCCGCCATCTGTGAACTGATTATCTAGAGAAAGTGTGGGAGCCTTGACGTGTCACAACTCTACGGGCCTTCACGACCTGTTACAATGAGAGCTTTACCTTTTCTAGATCAAAAATAGAATTTAAAATATCGTTGGCCGAGACACGAGGAGAAAATGAAATGCAAAAATAATTTTGTTTTGGTTCTTTCAGTTATAATAGGTAGCGTTGAAATGTTCCTTACTCCAGCAACTGGAACATCGTTTTTCCTTACAGGGATGTTAGGGGTTTGTTTTGCCTTTTTCTTGGCCGCAGTAAGGAAACCTTCAACAGTCACCTCTATATCGCTTTTACTTCTTCCGGTCACAGCACGAACTTAAACGAAAGTGGCTGATAGCGAAACACACTCAGCTGCAGCGTCTGTGTAGTTTTCACTGCGTTGTCTCTGAGAGACTTTGATGGCGTTTTGTCTCCGTGTGTCAGCAACTCCTGTACATGTGATGGCGCACGGTTTCGTCCAGCCATGGAAAAATTTAATATCGTAGAATGTAGACTCGTTACTAAGTGACGACTACATGAACAAAGCCCGCTGCTAGGCAACGATCGCGGAATAAGCAAATACACGGCAGCCGCTTCTGAGTAACAGCTTCGCAAATGAACATGTTCCCACAGCAACGATTTACCTAAACAACGAGGAGACGTATTCTCTGCGCGGTCCGTGCCGAGGATTGTAAACTGGAAAAGTTTAGATTTTTTTAACAGTAAAATATGGTAACGAGTCCCAAGGGACTCAGACCCAAGAAAGACTGCATTGGCAAGAGCCAGCAGCTTATACAAAACATACCCGTCCTCTCGTTAGAGAGGGCGCCCCACAAGAAGAAGACCGTATTTGTCAAAGCATAATAAATGACAGAAAGACTGACTGACCGTCAGTCGCAGTGTGACTTTGACTTTGACTTTACTCAGTTGTGGCATATTCGCCAACGGGTAAGGATGTAAGCAGAGGACATTGTTAGGATCCGTTGCCAGGAAATGACTGGTGAAAGAAATGAGAAAACTTATTATGTTCTGTAGTGAGACGAAGAGTGCATGAATTAGCGAGAGCGTTGCCACCTGTAACATTTCAATAAATCCGGTCACCAATTCAAATCCCGTCCGTAGTCACACTCCAACATGTGATAATATTTTTATTTACAAAGAACCAGTATCATTATATGACAGCCCAACTTCCTTATATAATTTCAGAACCAAATCATCAAGGTTCTCTGCCGCATTTTTGGTGACGCACCACTCGATCGAACCGTTTTCAGCTGAACACTGAGCGAATTCCTGTGCTTCAGGAGGAACAAGTTATCCACCAGCGGTCACCATATTCTTACCGTCCTCAGTTACCGATGTAGAGTTTAGATACAATAGCACAGTATAACACTGCTGTTGGTCCTCGTCAGCACATTCGTTATTGGTTTCGGGACGCGTCGGGACCCACGATAAAATTTTTGTTCGTTCCAAGACCGTGCGTGTGTTCCGAATTTGGGTCTCTTCTTCGATGAGGGGAGCCGTTGGATTTTCTGAGTAAGCGCCACACTTTTGCCCCGTAATTTAGCACTCACACAGATCTTAGAGAACACTCGAGAGGGTTCTTTCATATCTCATTGACAGCTGATCCTTTCACATTAGTGACAGGCCTGGAAGTGGACTCGCAAGGCAAACATTATCACTCACCCGTAGGTGGAAAGGCGAGACCTCGACGAGTAAGGCCCACAGGAACTTAGACTCTTCTAGCAAAATGTCTTTCTACTAAGATCGCAAATATGCTTACTACCGGAAATTGTCAGAAATTCAAAGCTTCATCAACACCGAAATCAAACGTCAATTTAGCGCTACAACAAGCAGCGGAACACGGAACAGACGCGTCTGCTCAACACGAAGGTTGAGACATTTTGATGATAAAGATAAGAATAATTATTATAATAACGCTAATCGCGATATATCTGTGCTGTGCATGTCTCTCCATAGCTATGTCTCCGGCTGGATTTCACTGACTCGATACCATACAACACAGTTTCTCCAAAAAAAGAAAACAAATTTCTTTTTCGTGGTTCATATGAGACGCTATAGAACATAATTCATAGTTGCTAAAGTCGTGAGAGTTCAGACTTATTTCCCCTTAAGCCAGTTACCATTATTGAAGAAAGCAGACAGCCTACCACTGGCGATTCTAAGAATACGCTGGCAGCCACCGGTCCAGTTTCCCATTCTGTTTCCCGATGTTTGTGGAACAACAGTAAAAGTTACATGCAGAATACAGGGAGCCGTTCAAAGAAAACTCTTGACGTTTATGGCTAACACAAAGTTTATCAAACACCATCCTTCTAATTAGCAATTATTGTGGTGCAAAACTTGGAACCAGGTAATTATTAGTTGGAACTTCAATAGAGGGGAATTGTTTGTATTGCTGGCTATTGTTAATATGTGGCAAGGAACAGGGCCAACTCCAGAGAGGGTCTGCCATTGTAGTTCCTGGAGCATTGAAAGGTTTCACCGGTCTGTGAGATAGAGACTTCCTGCCTGCCACACACAAAAGACAGGGTCTCTTTCTACTCGCTGTATCGTGTTAGCACTTGCCCCTCTGCACGTTATTGCTCGCTTGTTACAATATTTATAGAGGAGTTATTTAGGCTCGCTGACAGATAAGGACGGCATTCTTTCTTAGATAAAATCTAATGCGTTAGATTTTCTTTTCTGGGGGGAAAATAGTTAATGTAATCTGATTCTCAGGGATTATTTTACATAATTTAAAGGCAACAAGACTGGACAGCGGTTCTCAACAGGAGAGGGAGGGTACATGTACCCCCCGGAGTATGTGAATTCTCATGACGGGGTACATGTGCCCCCAGAGAGTATATGAATACTCATGACGGGGTACATGTACCCCCCGGAGTATGTGAATTCTCATGACGGGGTACATGTGCCACCAGAGAGTATGTGAATACTCATGACGGGGTACATGTACCCACCGGAGTATGTGAATTCTCATGACGGGGTACATGTGCCACCAGAGAGTATGTGAATTCTCATGACGGGGTACATGTACCCCCAGGGAGTATGTGAATACTCATGACGGGGTACATGAGATATGTATGTCATATATTGTCACACACAGGTCGAATTAGCGTAAGAAATGTTCGAAGATTGGTATTCGCAGCCTAAGGATCTGAAGTCACACATATCTGAACCCTAAGTGTATTCTTTTGTGGTACACATTTGATATAATTAAAGTTATCACAGTATAACCTAAATCTACATTTGTCACTGTTACTCATCTTATGCTGACATGAAAATTACATTAGAGAGCAATGAATGTTTACATGAAGGGATCAATTTTCTGGAATATAAAGCCTTGTAGACTGGCACTGAATAAATAAACAACGTAAAAATTTGATATGAAGCAATGGAAGACAGTGAAAAGCCATTTTTGTCTGCAAGAAACCTTAAAATTATGGTCACCACACGTCTTGTAGATGTTTTCATATGCTTAACTACGCAGTCAGTGGGCCAGATTGTAATGAATAATGAATTGGATGTGGCATAGAAGGGACAGCAATGGCGCAATTGGCGGTACTGACCTGGCATTGGCCCAGAAGAAATGAGAAAGCCACACAAATGTGTTGTCCGTGCTGAGATTTGAATATGCATACCTGCACAAGTTGCAACGAACCGACCGAAGCGCTCTGTGTACAGTCAGCCAAATGTGAACGCTGGTCGGAAGGTCAGGAAGGCGCGACAGTACGAGTAAAAGTGTAGAGTGGCAACACGGTTTGTCTCTCTTTCCCTCTCTGCATAAGTTCTAGTTGCGCTGCGCAAAATATGCCATTCCGGTGCCACCGCACAAGCAATACGATGTCTCGATCCCCCTATGTATGATCCTGTTATGGATTATATTGACATAAAACAGAGTCCAAATAAATGCTGTGACTCTATCGAGGAGAAAAGGGGCATTGCAAACATTCAGCACCCACCTACACGACTGCATAACTTCCCGTTAGCTGCATTCCTCTGAGGAATCAATTTCCGTTTTGAAACGTGAGTTTTTCGCGGCGCTGAACATGAAGATTGCGCTCCTGTTGGATGTGGCGCCATGTCTCAGATGGCAGTAGTTTGTGACGTTTGTTTATTTGTGGTATACTCCACGATGCTGTCAGTGTCTTAGTGTCAGATGGTACGAATACTGGTGAATAATGAACATATTCCTGCCATCTTCTGATACTATTAATGACTACTGTCAACTCTGACTGCATACATAACGAAGGAAGGAACGTTTCCATTATATTTAAAACGTTTATTATTTTGGCACACAAAATAAATATCTAAGTCAGTAACAATATTGTCAAGTGTGTTGGTGTGACTATAGACGGGGTTTATTCTTGCGGATGGGTGCCCATGTTTTGGAGGCTCTAAGGACTTAGCCGAAAATAATTCTCGTCTGAGGGAAGTGCCTAGGTTTTCAAGGGTTAATGGAATGCCAGTAGAGTTCTTGTGAGAGAATGCGTATGTTTGCAATGCTTTAAGGAGTTAACAATAATATTATTATGGGGAGGTTACATTTTAGATTTTTATAAAGCGTAAGAGTAATACTTTCTGGGGGGAAAAGTCTACGTTTTGGAGTTTTGTAAGAAGTTAAATAATTTTCTTGGGGGGGGGGCGGTTATTTTAAGAAACAACACTGATGTTCTTGTGGGGTAATGCCTTTGTTTTAAGGATTTTAAAATGGTGTATGAAACCGTTTCCTGCAACAATGTGACTTTGCAGTTGGTCACTGCGGACAGCTACTTCATCCATAGTGCGAGTCTTTTCGTCACCGCCTACCCAATAAGCGGATCTGCTGTATGCTGTATCATCACCTTAGTAAAAGCGACAACAAAGAAGCCAGTCTTTTTATTATTGCTGTATGCACATCGCACACAAGGCGTCTATGCTGTACACATAAAGGAATGAGCGACAGTCTTCGAACTTCCCAGCATAATATACATAAGGCCCTTGTACTGCGTGTTTACCGAAGGAAGTGAAATGTCACAAGTTGGGATTGTTTAGACGTATTATCTTGAGGGAGGCAGTAGAATACAAGGCCTATCATACAATACAAATAGGTTTGAACACACCGCATAGTTGTATAGAGAGATTAGACGTCTTTGCTTTCCTTTCAAGGGAAAATAAAATGGGATCAGTCCAGTCATTGTTCGGACAAGGAAACAGTTCTGATGTAACTCTGCCTGGTAGCCCAGCAGTTCTGTGTCCGTTGTTCCAGAAGCAATGTTTTTCTCACGTTGGTTCTTCCAAAAAAGTGTAAACGTCGTGTTTTGGGGGACACTGGCAATTTTTTTTTGTGAAACCTACGTTTGAATTGTAAGCTCTAAGCAATGAAATAAACGTTTCATAATTTGTTTTCAAAACATCTCCTAAACTATTCATTACGAGAAACCGGGTACCTCCAAGTACAAATCTAGGGCTTTGTCCTATTTTGTCGTGGATTCGAATGTTTATTTACTAACAGTATGAGTTAATTAAGCACGACACTATGAACACGCATGGGGATGTGAAGGTATAGTCCAAGCATTCGTGACCTTGGCAGTAGGTGCAGATGGGTGACGCTTCACGCCCGGAGAACAGCCTCCGTTGCCCAGTCGATAAGAGGCTGGGTCGGTCTGGACGATATGGACAGGAGAAAAATGTCTGGACCCTGCCGGAAATCTAAGAAACAGTAGTCCTCGTTATAGTTTAGACTTTGCGCTCATGTAACCAGTACAGTCGGACACAGTTTTATCTTCTGTTTAATGTTCAAAATAAGATTTACGTTCGGTGATGTCAAACTTAAGAAGTTTGTAACTTACTCGATTGATTACAGTCATTTTTGAGAAGCTAACAGTCGTTCACTTACTACATATCTCCGCCTTTTATGATATCTGAAAGTTCAAATATATACGAGTATGTATGTGTGTGTATATCTGTGCGTGCGTGTGCACGTACACTGTGAACTACTACCGAACCACACACACAGCATTTCAACCCAGAAGTTAATCTTTTGTTCACAAGGGCCCGCCGCTCTTCCCTACCTTGAATCGCGCGAGCGCAGCATTTATGCCCATTTGATGGTATCGTCCCTCATGGATATGTCTCCTACGCAGTGTCATGCAATCAGGTTTTAGTATTAAAATTGTATATGTATTTATCATTTCCCATGCCTGATACATGCCCCGTCCATCTTATTTTGTTGCTGTAAGAGCAACTGGTGAATTGTACAAAATATGAGGCTGCTTAGTACTTACCCTCCGTCATTACTTCTCTCTCTCTTGCTAACAATATCCTCCTCACCTATGTACGTCATTTACGTGTTGCTTTAACGATATTTCCAGTAGCTCAGGCTTACAGAGTCGACTGGCAGAAGAAAAGGGATATCGGGTGGAGGTAGTCGCAGGCTGATTTAAGGCGTTATATAGGCATATCCGCTGGATGTCTGAGGAGAACCACGAAGAACTGCAATTAAAATAGCCAGTCACTTGACCGAGATGTGAACCTGGGACTTCAGGCTGTCCTTATTTCAGGACGGGAGATCGATTTTGTTAATGAAGCGCAGTTCAAGAAATCAAGAAACAATCGACTAACGGTTAACATCTAAATCAATTAATAGCTCGCCCACGGAGCTGAGACCTTCTTGACAAGTCGCTAATTCTGCACCTACTGAAGAGCTTCCCAGAGTTTTATGGAACCAGAAAGTTCCTTTCCGTATTCACAAGAGCCCTCCAACCGTCCCCATCCTGAGCCAGATCAATCCAGTTCATATCACGCCATGCTCTCTCTCTAAGATCCATTTTAATATTGTCCACCCAAATGCGTCTTCGTCCTCCCAGTGATCTCTTTTCTTCTGGCTTCCCCACCAATATCCTATATGCATTCCTCTTCTCTCCCGTTCGTGCTTCATGCCCTGCCAATCTCATCCTCCTTGAGTTTATCATTTTAATTTTACAAGGAGTACAAGGAGTACAAGTTATGAAGCTGCCCTAATAAATAAGTTGTCTTTGTGTAAGGTCTGCATTACTTAGTATGAGCCTTATTAATGTGTTCTGTGAGATTAGCCTTGGTGCATGGAAGCAGGAAATCTTTTATAGGTTTCATGGCTAGCGAACTTCGTTTTAAGTTTTCGAGACTTCTGAAGGGTATAAACCAGAAATTGAAAGAAGACAGATACGGATCCCCGAGATCAGTTGTTACAATGTGCTATATATCACTGTCAGTTTTCTCCCTTCTGTGTGATATAAAAACCACACAAGTTAGAAAATACGATGCTTGTGGACAGGAAATGTAGCGATGCGTATCACAGCCCTCACCCACACGCCGCAGCAACACACAGCTCCGTCGTACTTCAGAACGTTGAAATATTCTTCGATATTGCTTCTCCCAGAGAGAAGCAGAGGCACAGTGAGAGAGACACCTCCCGAACACTTAATATACTTCAAGGTATCAGCAAGAAGGGCATAACATACTTCTCCACACTTTGAGAATGTGTCCAGTTTCCACAAAACAATTGCATACACCTTTCAGTTTGCTTTCTGTAACACTTCTTTACTGGTATGTATGGTGACCAATAAAGCGGGAATACTAGCGTAGAATAAGACGTAGGTATATTCCGGTTTTTGTATTATTTTTCTTTCTTCATCGTAAACTTTTTGGGGGTTTGTCGTTAAAATAGTTCCTGTGCTTCTAAAGATGGCGTTCGTCTCTCCGTTGTCGTTCTGATCAACCTACCTCTCATCGTCCCTCCGGACGTTAACAGAATGTCAGTTGTGGAAGCTGGTCTCTTTCCATTCTTTCCAAATAATTTTTCCAAGTTTGTTCCTCCCTTATATCATTTCAACTGTATTTGAAATGTCCTCTCTCTCTCTCTCTCTCTCTGTGGTGTCACAATTTTCTTGCTGGTATAATCTGTTGGAGCCCAGCAGCGGTCCCTACGAAACGAATCTGAGCAGCCTCTAACTAACAACTTCATGGAGCCGAGCCCCTCTTGAGAAGCCGCCAGTTCTATAGCTACTCAAGAGTTTCCCAACATTACATGGAACCCGAATGTTCATACCGTGTTCACAAGAGCCCTCCACTGTCCTCTATCCTGAGGCATATCGATCTAGTCCATATCACACCATTCTATTTCTCTAAAATCCATTTTAATATTGTCCACCCATCTGTATCTTGGTCTTCCTAGTGGGATCTTTCCTTCTGACTCCGCCATCTCAATCCTACATGCATTACTATTCACCGCCATTCTTGTTACATGCCCAACCCACCTCATCCTCCTTGACTTGATCATTCTAATTATACTTCGAGAAGAGTACAAATTATTAAGCTCCTCATTATGCACTTTTCTCCAGCCTCCGTCACTTTATTTCTCTTCGGTTTAAATACTCTCCTTAGTACACTGTTGGCCGCGCCATAGGTCAAGCAGTTTGTCGCTGCCTTCCCACCGCGGCGGCCCTGGTTCGATCCCGGGTCTGGTCAAGTGGGATTTGTGGTGGACAAAGTGGCGCTGGGGCAGGTTTTCTCCGAGTACTTCGGTTTCCCCTGCCAATCTTCATTCCACCAATTGCTCCACAATCACCCTCACCTATCATCTGAGGCTGGTACAATAGACCAGAAGTGGCCACAGCACAAGGGACTTAGTCCCACCCCACTAGCAATAAAAAAGATAGTACACTGTGCTTAAACACTCTCAGCCTATATTCCTCCCTTAATATAACGTACCAAGTTTCACACTCATACAGAATCACAAGCAAAATTATAAAATTGTCCCTATTTTCTGGATATTTACTAATATAAATGTTGCTCTCGGTGTGACGTCTTGTTTTCGTGGGTTTATATCGACTTACTTTTACAACAAAAATTTACTTTAATCATATTGGATGTTTCATTCTATCTTTTGTCATTTTATATCAATATCTTTCTGCAGTTCTGAAATCCTGCCGTCTCAGTAGATAGAGCCTGAGCAGACTTGTGAGACCGCAGTCTCCCTCTGTGTCAGTGTGAGCATGTGACTTCACATGCAGCTGTACAACTAACTGAGTGCTCTTCGCCAAATTTAACATGGGCAATATTGCATTCAGAACCTTTTCAGCTTTAAAATATTGTTTCCTGAAATCAATAGTAGTAGTAGTAACGAATTCTGTATGCGGCGATAATTAATAAACCATTAGGAGTAGGAATTTGAGATTTACTGTGAAGATAGATTAAAAATATATGTGAAAATTACGTGTGAAACATGCTTTATAAGTAAAGAGACACAAGCATACAAAGCAGTGGTGTGAACTTTTGATATTATATTTAAGCGTCCTGTTGCACTCCATACGATAAATGATATAAACTCCGTCTCAAGTGCAACCAATATATATTGTGTCTTTGATCTTGCTCCCTACACTACATGTTTCGGCCTCAGACGGCCATCATCAGGTGTATAACACTCACGTCGCTGTCACACTGCACCCAGTTCAAAATTTAACATCTAAAACACTCTCCCTGTCATTATCAACTTCTACTTCGTTGATAGCTGTCCACCCGTAGATTACTTCACACAGTTAATTTTGACTTTATTGTAATAGCACCATAATAAAATCTTTAATTCTAATTTTAACCCTTAAATTCTTGTCCAAATTTTAAATTTTAAAATTGTTAGGGTTATTCGCCCTGTGTTTGAAGTGCTGCAGCGGCTAGTTCTTGTTTCCACACTGTACAGGTGTTATCCTGTGTAGTCTTTCTGTGTGCGTGCCGCTGCTATTCTTTACTACGTGTGCTGTGCTGCACACTTGAGACGGAGTTTATATCATTTATCGTGAACTTTTGAGTTGGGCCTAGGCGTATCTTCATGAAAATCTCCGTTTCACTTCGGTTCTAGATCTTAGACATCCTGTAGGACTCCTTGGGCGGGTGATCAGCTCGTCGCAAGGCCTCTACCTGTACACAAACACAGAAAAAAGCACACAAACATCCATGCCCTGAGTGGGATTCGAACACACGATCCCGACTTCCGATTGAGCGAAGACAGTGCATGCCCATGAAAAATATTACTCAGTTCAAATCTGTACTTGAGTATTACATAATATGCATATACCATATTTACAATTTCCAGCAACGCAGTAATGTGAAGTAAAACCCCGATTTCTTAACTCCTTGTTTAAAAACTCAGTACACTAATCCAACAGTTAAATAGTTTTCAGTTTTTAATGATGCACTTACGTGCATTGCCTAAATATGACATTAGCGGTACAAGAGAAGTTTCTGAATCACAGAAGTGGTCTTTGTGAATTCTGCTCCAAGTTATTTTTTCGTCTCCTCTAGCCATGCATTAGCAAATCTGCGAGGCTTCTTGTCTGCTGCCACTGTCACCATCTTTCATGGAAAACGAAATAGGAGTTATGACGTTTCAGACTTGTATTTGGGGGGTAAAGAATTGAATTTTGGCAGGGGGACTATTCACTTTCCCTTTGCGCTGTAGTCTCATACTATCACGCACTGGAGCGGCTAACATTCCTGCTTCGTCTCTGTGAGGTCCCAAGTTCAAATCTCGACGTGAGTACTCGTTGTCTTGGTTCGGATTTTTCGTTATTTTCTTGATGCTAAGTTCCTATTCGGTACCCCAGATTAAGCCACGACCACTTTCACATTTTTTCAGATTATTATTTACTAATAATCCTCTCATTTAACAGCACATAGAGCTACTGACAGCATCCTTAAACCGCAAATAAATATGTGAATAAACAGGCCAATATATTGTAGCGTGTAGGGTGGTCCGAGTGAAGAAAATGACAGTTCTATTAGGATTTATTAGCATTTCAGTTAAAATCTCTCCCTTAATTACAGTTATTACAGCGTTGTCCCTGATTTGCACAATATTACACAAACAATAGTCCTCTCCTGGTAGGGCACTTAGATCACTCCAGATATCGCTGCGATGCAGCACACATAAAGTCTTCAGCGTGCATTAACACTTCACAGCTGAATCGTCACAATTATTTTCCATGACAGCCTGTCCTTGACTCATGGGTTCTCGGCTATGTCTAGCTAGGACTCGTAACGTAACTGCCCTGAACTGAACTTTCATCTGAATTCACTTCTCTTATATGCACTCTGCCCAGAACCCACGGAAAATATCTATTATTGTAGACGTATTTACAGTTCCGTTACTCAGAAACGGATTGCATAACACCGTTTTCCTACTGTTGCTTGGCGGGACGACATAGAAAACACAGCTTCCTCTATTGTTGCGTAACGTAGCAACGGACTCTTTACCAAGAATCTGTCTTCGTGGGACCTCGTTTCCAACTCTTTGCCTAGAAATTGGTGTACTGTAACAATACGTACAATAATTTCCATCTAAAAAGGATGGTTTCATAGAATTTAAAGAAAGAATATATGAGAATACGTCCCGTTACATCTGCTAGTACCTGCTTTTTAAGCCTCTTAAGTACATGGCCCGGCAACCGAGTGTATGTTGACAAGGAACAGTGTCCATTTCTGTCTCGCGTTCCACCTGGAATCAGCAGTAAATTTATCAAGAATGCAAGTTTCTCGATTCTAATTCTTTCCTTTAATTATTTCTTGATTGTTCTCGCTGTTTATAATTTTGCATGTGGTTCTTTATGGGTATGAAACTTGGTCTCCAACTTCAAGGGAGGAACACAGACTGAGGGTGTTTGAGAACAGGGTGTTGAGGAGAATATTTGGACCGAAGAGAGACGAAGTGACAGGAGGTTCGAGAAAACTGCATAATGAGGAGCTCATAACCGGTACTCTCCTCCAAGTATAATTAGAATGATCAAGTCTAGGAGGATGAGATAAGCAGATCATGTAACACGAACGCGGAAGAAGAGGAATGCATATAGGATATTGGTGGAAAAGCCAGAAGGAAAGAGACCACTAGGAAGACCAAGGCGTAGTGGACAATATTAAAATGGATCTTAGAGATAAGATGGATGGTATGGATTGGATCGATCTGGCTCAGGACAGGTATCAGTGGAAGGCTCTTGTGAACATGTTAATAAACCTTCGGGTTCCATAAAGTGTTGGGAAGTTCCTGAGTAGCTGCAGAATTGGCTTCTCAAGAAGGGCTCATCTCCATGGATGAATGAATGAGTGAGTGAGTGAGTGAGTGAGTGAGTGAGTGAGTGAGTGAGTGAGTGAGTGAGTGAGTGAGTGAGTGAGTGAGTGAGTGAGTTGTTATAGTAGTTTTATTGTCCTTAGTTTATCCTCGTACTTTTCAGGATGTTTATCAGTTTGGCATGAAACTTTTTTTGAGTGAGTGGTCTTAGATTAAGTATATTTATTTTTTTCAGTATGACTGGGTTTTTGGACTTTTTCCATTGTCCAGTATTCTAGAAACTAGAAAATATGACGTTTCGGAAACTGGATCTGTTTCAGTCCTTAGGTGAGGGGGGAAGACACCTACTCAGTTGGGTCCTTTAGAAAGAACTATCCTCGATCACTCTTTCTAAGGGACCCAACAGAGCACGTGTCTTCCCCTTTCACCTTAGGACGGAAAGAGATCCAGTTCCCAAAACGTCGTGTTTTCTAGTTTCTAGAATACCGGACGATGTAAAAAGTCCACACGTCCACTAATTCTGAGTGTTATACACCATCGTCAGAACCCTTTAGAATCTACGAGTACATTTATTTTCAATTAATATTTTATAACGTTTTATTTTGAAATTCCGGTTGTATTTCGTTTTTGGAAACAATTCTTCCGAATTTGAGATAATTTGGTAATTTTCTTGAGAGCAGAGGCGCTCAGATGCAGGTCTTCGTGTAAAGTGTTGTTTTATTTTGTACGATTTTAACCAAAATTATCATATTTAGGAAAAAATGTAAAAATTTGCACTCTCAAAAATTTTCAGCTGGTTTTTAGTTGGTGGACTTAAATGCAAACAGGCAGAGAGACAGAGAAGACGAACGTATTAGGCTCATTTTAACAATTTTCATTCAGATCGTTCAAAGAAATATCAGTTGTCACTTTTGGGGGAGTTCTGTGGTGGCAACTGTAAGTAATATCTATCTTCTTAGCGCTGGAAAGGCAAGATTTAGTTGGTAGTGACTTGTACATAGAGCACTTTAGATTACAGAATGTATCACATCATATCCTGGACAGTCCCACATAAAGAACAGAACAGTTGTAGGGAGAATAGCTACATCGGCGGGTTATACGTTTCGGCATGTGGACAGTGGGGAGCCGTAACTGCCCACTGCGGAATATATCAAGAGTCGTGGCCTTTGGGGCGACAGAGGGGGTTGAATAATCTCTGTAACCTCTTCCTGAGCGATATTTTCCTTTTTTTCGTTATGAAGGAATAGAAGGAGGGAAATTGCATTTCCATTTTCCAACTGACCGAGCCGAATGCACGTGCGTTGTTGAGATGAAAAACAAATTTCGCGTCTGTGAGTATGTGAATCAAGGGGAAGCGGTGGAGGGCAGTCGCCATTGTAGTGCTTGTCGTCCAATTCTATTGCAGCTACACTGGAAGGACTACACGGGGTAACAACTTGCGTCACAAATGCTGAGAAATTAGACCTTAGAACTGAGAAGCCAGTCGTTTCTTCTTGAAAAAATATTTATCCAGTCTACGACAACATAAGAATTGAAGTTTATGCATGAACCAATTATCAATAGAACCTCCGTCGAGTGTAACAATATATATTCTTGTCACCATTTTCTCACATTTGCCTTACATGTTTCGGCTCACAAAGAGCCATCATCAGAGGCATCCACAACAAAAACATGGAAACACTTGCACTGCTCAACAATCACAATATACAGTTTTTT
>NW_019725001.1:1431981-1489818 GCF_002891405.2 Cryptotermes secundus | reverse complement strand
TGGGATACCCGCACTCGGGGTACTGGATGTTGTTGTGTTTTACGCTCCGATACGTGTAACATCTTCCACAAAAAACTGTATATTGTGATTGTTGAGCAGTGCAAGTGTTTCCATGTTTTTGTTGTGGATGCCTCTGATGATGGCTCTTTGTGAGCCGAAACATGTAAGGCAAATGTGAGAAAATGGTGACAAGAATATATATTGTTACACTCGACGGAGGTTCTATTGATAATTGGTGATTGATAGTGTAACGGACCAAAATGAAACAATTCAAAATTTATGCATGAAGTTTATTTATGCATAAATATTGGGAGATAACCCCAAAACGGACCATAATATAATGATGCAAATCAAATTTGAGTGACCTGAAAGAGAATTCAGTTGTTTTCCTTTTGCTTTGAAATGTCGAAATTTCTTGTTCAGGATGTAAAGAACTTAATTTTTTTGACTACCTCATGTTGATATAGTTTTATTGATCTATTCATCATCGTCACAATTATAGTCTATATGACTATCAGGGAGATGATCTTTTTTACCCTTTAACAGGCCGTGAACACACATGGGGTTGTGAGATGTCGAGGCTCTCACATTTTTCTAGAAAATTGGCTCATAGATGGCCATAAAATTGTCAGCCTTACGCGATGGCCGCCCTTTGCCCCATTATTGTTATTATTATTATTTATTATTTCTAGTGGGGTGGGACAAAGTCCCTTGTACTGCGGCCACTTCTGGCCTATTGTACTAGCCCCAGATGATAGGTGAGGGTGATTGTGGAGCAATTAGTGGAATGAAGATTGGCAGGGCAAACCTGCCCCAGCGCCACTTTGTCCACCACAAATCCCACTTGACCAGACTCCGGGATCGAACCCCGGCCGCAGCGGTGGGAAGCCAGCGACTAACCGCTTGAGCTATGGCGCGAGCCCTTTGTCCCATAGGAAGATGCCTGGTACTTATATCTGTTATAGGCAGAGTCGACCCCAGGGCCATAGTGTGGCTGGAAGGATTAGGTAAGTTGAAAAAAAATCTCATCGGGACTCCAATCCGCGACCTTCCGGCTTGTACCATAGTGCTTCAACCAACTACGCTACCGCATACCCCTTTTTTGATCAGTTTCAGGGTAATTCGCCTAATTCAAGAACCTTCCTACTTTCTTGACCCATGTGGTTTGCAACTTCTTAAAAGTTGGGTAGTCTCTTTGTTTACAGCCTGTCGTATGATAAAGCAAGTTCGTTACATATTTCATAATTTAATCTCTTCAGTCCTAATCAGAAGAACTTGGAAGGGGTCAACCATGTTCTTTTTACTCCGCAATTTTTTCTTTCATTGGCACTACAGCCCCAGTGGGCCTAGGCCTACCTCCATGAACTTCTCCGTTCACTTCGGATTTTCTAGATCTTACACATTCGTTAGGACTCCTTGGGCGGGTGATCAGCTCGTCGCAAGGCCTCTACCTGTACATAAACTAAACATCCATGCCCTGAGTGGGATTCGAACCCACGATCCCAGCTTTCGGGCGAGCGAAGACAGTACATGTTTCAGACCGCTCGTCTACCGTGACAGGCTTATTCCGCAATTGGAATGTGACAAAGAAACGTAACCTTTGGGAGTTGAAGTCCGGAAACTGGTGAAGCCAAGTCTTAGTATTTTCCGGGTTTAGCAGACTGCCATTCCGCTTCTCGACGAAGACGCCATAGAAATGATCAAGTTCCAATTGCTAGTCAGGCCTATGCCTTCCTTCGTCTCCCAGGGTTAGTGTTACCAGACTATTTTAAGAAAGTAAATAATGTAGTCTGAACAGGCATTTGGTTAATGCTCGCTTCGGTTCTCTAAGCGGAAATGTTTTTGTATGTGACTGATGAAGGTTTTGAAGAAGAAATGCTCAGCGCAGTGTAATTGTGTCATTAAAGAGGGCCAGACTTACTGAATTATAGACTCAATTCATGTGACATTACAACAATTTATTTACAAATACACTATTGTACAGGCTCCATGTAAAATTATAGTATCAATAAACTATAAAAAAACATAATTTATTTTAATAAAACTGTAACACAGACCAACAAGAAATAAACTGTTCAATTTTTCGGTGATCTCTGAAATAATATTTCAATTCTGCAACATTTATCTTCTTGTTTATGTTCAGAAATAAACATAATGCGTCATATTGTACTACTTAAAAGAATTTCACGTTTCCTAAAATAACAATTATATAATAAACGACATGAACGCGGATACTTTTGTGGTAGATAAAATTATTTGCGATTTTGTAATTAAACTTAAGAAGTATGGCTCTTCTCATCCAGAAATGTAGTGAGCGTTCTTTATACTAACAAATATAATTCAGCCTTTTTGTTAACAATTAATTTCTGTTGAGTGCCAGTAATTTATATATATTTTCGTTATTTATAGTGAAGTGAGAAGGTAAAAACTGATTCATCAAATAGCAAAGAACCAGAAATGCTTAAATGCCTTAACTCTTTCTTGTCACAATCAGAAGAGGGAAGCTGCGTTCAGATACACTGCTGATTTCATGCCCGTAATTTCTCCACGGAAATTGATACAAAAATATATGAGATTTATTAAAATTGTTTCATGTACTTTATGTGTTCAGGTTTGATATACTCTTGCATAAATTTCATTAACAAAATTAATGAAGAAAGCAGTCTTCTGGGATGTGGCCCCGTGTATATGTGGTGTTAACCGACGTTTCGGAGGAACGTATCGCCTCCATTTTCAGGGTAGAGGGAAAAATAAGAAATCCGCAAGCAAAGATACCGTGAGAACCGATACTTGTACCGGTTCTGTCGCTTGCGGATTTCTTATTTTTCCTTCTACCCTGAAGATGGAGGCGATAGGTTCCTCCGAAACGTCGGTTAACACCACATATACACGGGGCCACATCCCAGAAGACTGCTTTCTTCATAGTCACCGCCGTGGAAACCTCAAATCTTACAATAAAATTATTGTTTGATATAGGCCGTAGCTTATTCGGAATGTGTAATTTCTCTCTTAGTTCTTTAAAGCTTGAAAAGCATTTGTGTAGTACTGTACGTCAGAGGGAACTGTGCTTCTTCATTACAAAGGCCAGCAGATTAACAAGTGTATGTCTAAGGATACAATTGCTGTTTATTCTCAGTATCATATTGTGTACATAACTGCACTGTCTGGGCAAAATATAAAGCTTTTTGATATTAGAACACGTACATGTACTGTAGATACTCAAATATTCAGCAAAGATAGTAGAAACTCGTCATTTTATTTGTCGCTGTCAAGTATTAAGTTTGCTGGCCCAGGAAGTGTTTACATTCGACGAAAGTTACACCCCTCCCCCGCAGATACACGGGGTGTCTGGACATAAGTGCCTGGAATCAGTGATATAATGTGGAACATTTAAAGCAACGAATTCAAGCAGAAATTTCCTCCATCAGTCCAAAACTGCTAAAACACATTCACAACAGCTTGAACTTTCATTTTCGAACGTATTTCGAATGAAATGCAAAACAGATAGTTTAAAGACGCCATTGATTCTCGACTATTCGGACACTCTGTGTATTAAATATATTTTTTCCTTGTATTTCGAGAGAAAAGTGATTACATTTATTTTGGTTGATTTAAAAAGTTTTGAAAACTGGAAGCAAGAATTCAGCAGCGTATAATATTTTTGTAAGGGCGCTGGACGTTAGACAAGAAGGTAATTGATGTTTATGTCGTGAAATACACATTTCAATTATTAGCAGTGTTCTACTGGTTATTCCGAACATGTGTTCAGGCAGATCAGGCCCTAAAATAAACTTTGTCGCATACGCAAGACAGTCAAAGCCCAATTTCTTGTTCACATACAACCACTGATGTTCCATTTTTATTTGGAAGGAAACAAAATGTCATGGCACAAAAACAAATGAAAATAAATGTAATTATGCTAATTTAATTGCGAATAGACTCAAGTACGAAATATTTTTGCTTGCACCGATTGTGGAAGAACGGCATAAATTTTACCCATTCTTAAAAATTAAATTTCTCGCGATCATTACTTGTTTGGATCTGCATCATTCTTATAACATTTTCGGCTGTCTTCACTCTATCGTTTATGTTACTAAATGCTATGATTAATTCTTATCACAAACTCCGAAGGATATGTGATTTTATTTTATTAACTAAACAGTGTCTCGTATCACCTTCCTGCCCTACTTTTCCCTTAATGTCCTAAAGGCATTTCACTGCAAGTCAATATCACTTCAGATTCGTGCTCGGGAGGTCCCGGCTACGAACCTTGTCCATGGGACCGGAAGTTCTGACTGAGAATCTTCTGTCGTTTTCCTCACTCTGTTGAATTCAAGGCACAGAGTAGTCTGCTTGTGTCAAGTACCGCTTTCTCCCGCATTCACTAATCATCATGTCCTTTCTTCGCTCAATAATGCGAGCTGTCGAGGGCGTCGTTGTGTGCGTTGAGGACAGATAGCAGAATAGCAGTTTCCGCAAGGCGATGGCGATAGTGAAGCAAGCCAAAAATAATTCAGATAATGTTCGTGGGAAGCACGTAGCCTGGATAACCAATTAGACGGGGTTTGAATCTCTGTGGGTGCCGAGATCTGCATCTCGCGACCACATCCAGACCGGCTCTAGCGCCCCCTGCCGCAAAGCGGTCGGGCAGTGAACCGACCGAGTGCAGACTGCAGTTACATCTGCACTTGATAGCCAAGGGCATCTGCGTGTGGCGGTACCAAAGTGTTACCTTCTAACAGTTCTTAAGTAATGGAACATAAAATATCCTGAAAGAAGCATATGTTTTGGTTCACTTCTAAGAATAACCTGTTGTTATATAACGGGAATCGATATAACATGTTTGGCGATATTAAAATAAAAATAATATATAACATTTGATGTAGCAATGAAATGTAGAATAGTAGAAATGTAAACACAACTTTAGGACAGCTAATATTTGAGCATATTACTTTCATATGTTAATTATGTAGCAAACAGAAATTATATCATATATTTCGCACGAATAAAACATCATTATTTTGAAATATAAATGGTAATATTTATGAACGTTCTTAAACGCTTATCAGTAAAGAAATATCTGATTAAGGATAAACAGAATCTGCTGTATTCCAAGGTACGCGGCAGTCTCATTTCTTTTCCTCCTTGACACACATTGCTAATTGTCAGTGTCACCCTGCACATTCCCTTACTTCACAGATGCAGATGTAAAGGCTGTAAATATTTATCAAACCTATGTTACACCATACCTGTTTTCCACTACGAAGTACTTTCTGCTAAACGTAGCATAAACAATCGGCAGATTAACATTATTACATCATTTTAATAGTATATTTATGGTGTTGTGATATGTTGAACTTCACTAAAATACCGTATAAAATATTTCGTTATATCTTAATACAGGACTGATAAAGTGTTTGGCAACGCGATTTGGGGAGAAATATTCTCTTTTCTTCTGAAGTTATTTTTCCTTATTTCAACAACAATACTTACGTATTTGTCGTTACATTGATAGATATATCTCTTTTGTTCGATTTTCTGTGATCGATTTTTGTTTCATTATTAATATGGTAAAGCAACCGAGAAGTTGTGAATGTCCACAGATACAAATATAATTTAACGTAATTTAACACTTCGTCTAACTAGCAATTTGAGTTTCTCGGTTCGGAACGGAATGCGCTATGTTGGAAAATGCTGGTAGGCATTCGGAAGGATCTGCCTTGAAATATATAAGAGGCATCGCATTGAATGTTGTACCTCTTTGTTACTCCATTCGAAGAGTTTCACAGGCGACCCCCAGCAAGATGGCGCACGGCCGCATTTCTCAAGACATGTGCAAGTTCTTAGTGCAGAGGTGGTTCAGTCCGCCTGGGAGCTCTTGTTAGACAAAGCTTGACTTCTTATTTTGTGGCTGTATAAATAATTATTTTTATATGAACAAAATTCGGTACCCGAATAATTTGAAAGCAAGCATAAAAGAGGCCGCTGAGCATGTAACGAGAGACATGCTACAGCGTGTAGACAAGATGGCGGAATATCGGTTGGACTTAAGCAGGGCCACGGATGGTACGCATGTGGAAACTTATTATGTTCAAAATTATTTGTGGTACATTTTAAAATAAATTTTTAATTTCTTGAATATGCATCTGTTTTTTGTTAAGTACCGTTTCTAGAAGTCTCAGAATTATTTTTCGGACACTCCGTGTGTAATTCAAGGAATCGCTTTATGAACGCAATAGGTCTACGTAAAGTATAGCCGATAATAGAAATTCTAGTGCTCAGTCTCTCCTAATGACTATCAACCTCTCGATTATTTCTTCCAGTTGTCAAAACAGCAATATTGATAGTATCGCTAGGAAATGGAAACACGTTATTAATATGATAAAAAGACATATTATTTTCCATTGAAAATTTATTGAATTATCTGCTTTTATATGAAGTTTGGTACATGTAATTTAAGAACTGTTACTTCACACACATCTTAGGCCATTTACTTCTTTTATATGAATAAGATAATACGCCAAGCGACATAAATGAATTTATGCAAATATATATTTTGAGCCCGTTCTCCAAAATATAATACTTCTTAAAATATACCACAGGCGATGATTGTGAAGTGTGGAAGTACTCTGTAAGTGCATCAATTGATCCGTACTGATCAATTGATCCGCCCCTGAATCGAGAATGATTCATGATTTTGTTGATACGGGTTTGTAAGAAAGCGGAACTAGCCATTTGTTTGCGTTCGAAGAAAGTTCTAAGCCTTGTTCTCTGCCCGCCCTCCCACACTCCTCCAGTGCTTTGCAGAGCCAACAGAAGAACACGAGTATACAGCAACTTGCATGACATTTGTGCCGGGTCAGCTCGGACTGCAGCTTGGGGCTCAGAATGGTTCTAAATAAAGCGAAATGAAAAAGAAACTGAACTCGGTTGACATTTATGAACTTTGATGGTGTTTAGGTCATTAGTAGGGAAGTAGCTCAACATGTCGAAAGTGAAAAGGTTAAGTTGCCTCTCTGCTTAACTAAGCACCACGCTATGAAAACGTTTGGGACAGTGGAGGTATAGTTCCACCATTCTTAACTTCGGCACTAGAAAGAGGTGAGTGGTCAGCTTCACGCCCCGGCTGCTTTTACCTCGGGGAACAGACCTCCCGGTGCCCATTTGGTAAGAGCTGGGTGAACCTCAGAGCTGGTCTGAACGCTGTAGAGCAGAGAAAACTGTCTTGCCCCTGCCGGGAATCTAACCCCGGCCGCCCAGCCAGTAGCCCATCGCTATACTACTGAGATATCCGACATTATTGTTAATCATAAATTAATTATGAAATGTTTCAATGTAAGGCCTTTCCTGAACGGTCCATGCGTCTTCTTGCCATGCTCCCGGGTATGTACGTTAATGCAGAGATACAGAGAAAGCCGTTCTTTCTCATTCGTTCAAATTCTGATAAAGAATCACTCGCATTGTTGCCGACAGTTTCGCCAAAATGAACTCCGGAACCGAAGGAGAGTTCCATTTCGAATTGAAATAAAACCGCACTTGTTTGAGGGGGCTTAACGTCCTCTTACGGACGAACCATCTCGTGATGCTGGCGATATCGTCTTGTATATCAATTCTACTGACTGCTGTTGGTTGAGCTCGGACGCTCGTCTTGGTCTTCAGGCGTTCCTGAGGGAGCAGGTGCGGTCGACGCTGTGGAAGATGTGGATGGTAATTGTCCGTGAAGCCCCCACCACCCCACCGCGGCCCCGCAGTCAGACCCGGCAGCTAGCAGGCTCCCCAGGTTCCCCCGCGCCGAGTCCGGGAGAACGGGGAGAGGCCTTCAGATAACATGCGGAGACGCAGCCGCCGAACTTGCGTAGTGATCCTCTGGTTTCACTAGCAGGTACGCCACCGGCCGCTTGATGCCAGGGTCAGAAGGCGTGGGGGAGCCCGGCGATGGGTCGGTCGCTGTCGTGGGTACTGTGGTGGGCCCGCAACTGCACGGAACCATACAGGGAGCACCCGCGGCCAAACTGTTTGGCCAGGTTGCCGCAGCTGCTGCAGCTGCCGCGTGCGAGTACAGAGAACTGCCGTACAGCGCCTGGAAAGCAAGGTCCGCCGCTGTCTTGCCACCTCCTGAAGTCGAAGCCAGGTCGTCGGCATGCAGCTTTGCTGCGTGATGAAGAGGGTACAGGGGATATGGAAAGGGTGGGAATAAAGACCGCGGGAATTTTAAGTCGGATTCTCCTGTTAGAAGAGGGTGAGGCGGTGGGTGTGGGCCAGGGGGAGGCACTGGTAAGGGAGGAAGCAGTGACCGGGGAATGCCGTGAAGGGGATCCATTCCAGACGACAGAAGCGGCGACAGTGAGAATCCGAATTTTGGTTCCTTCTTCATGAGAGACTTCGGTTTCCTCCGGGGGCGATACTTGTAGTCGGGGTGCTCCTTCATGTGCAGCGCCCTGCAGCAGAGAACGGCAGTGGCGTTAGGTGGATATCGGTCAGGAGCTGGCAAAATTCAAACGAAAATGAGTTAATATTGGAAGAATGGAGTTAATGGAGTTAATGGAAGAATGTAAACAATGAAGAAGAGCAGGAGGAAATACAGGAGACTGAGGAATGAATTGAAAAGAGTCACGGACAGGGCCAAAAAGGAATATCTTGAGAATATATGTAATGAGATTATAGAATTTCAAAGAACAGGACGTTATGATCTGATGTACATGAAGACAAAAGAACTAGGATGGAAAGAGAATTATGGGGTTCGAAATATTGGCATCGAAGACTCCCAGGGGGATAGAATAATAGATCAGAGGCAAGTGCTGAAAATTTTGGAAAATTATATTACAGAACTATATGATCAACTTAATCGGCCAGAAACCTTGGAAGTGGAAGCGGAAGAAGAAGTAGATACAGACGGGAAACGACCGTATATTTTACAAAGAGATGTGGAAAAAGCTATCAAGGAAATGAGGAATGGAAAGGCTACAGGAGATGATGATGTACCTGGAGATGTTCTTAAGTTACTGGGAGAAGGTGGTTTGAAAACACGGACAAAACTAATAAACACCATATATGAAACTGGGGAGTGGCCCAAGGACTTTACAGAAGTGACAATGACTGCCTTAAAGAAAAAGAAAAAAGCTACAAAATGCAGCGACCATCGCACAATAAGCCTTATTGCACACACAGCAAAGATACTTAAAAGAAGAATTGTAAGGAAAATGGAGGATATACTTGGAGAAGATCAGTTTGGATTTAGAAGAGGAAAAGGAACCAGGGATGCAATTGGGATGATGAGAATTATAGCATAACGAACTTTGGAGACAGATGAAGAACTGTGTGCTTGCTTTATAGACTGGCAGAAGGCATTTGACCGTGTAAACTGGACCAAATTAATGCAGATCCTAAAAGAAACAGGTGTCAACTGGCGTGAAAGAAGATTGATTAGTAAATTGTACATTGATCAGAAAGTTAGAGTACGACTGGACAGAGGGGAGACAAGAAGTGTGCAGATTGAAAGAGGAGTTCGACAAGGATGCTGTTTATCACCATTTTTGCTCAACTAGTACAGCGAATGCCTTACCAAAGAAGCTCTGGACGGGCTTGGAGGGTTCAAATTAGGAGGGCAAGTTATTCAAACTGTAAAATATGCAGATGACCTTGTGTTAATGGCTAAGGAAGAAACTGTGCTACAAGGCATGATTGAGAGACTAAATGAAATTGGAAGGTGCTATGGCATGGAAATGAATGTGGAAAAAACAAAGTAATGAAAATTTCGAGACAACCAACCCCAGTCACAATAAAGATAGACCAAAAACAACTGGAAAATGTGAAATGTTTTAAATATTTGGGTAGCTTGTTAACAGATGATGGAAGGTGTACTAGTGAAATTAAATCCAGGATTGCAATGGCAAAAGCTGCATTTAGCAAGAAGAAGAATCTTTTTACCAGCAAATTGGACTTAAATTTGAGAAAGAAACTAGTGAAATGCTACATTTGGAGCATTGCTTTGCATGGAGCTGAAACTTGGACACTTAGGGCAGTAGGTCAGAAACACCTGGAAAGCTTCGAAATGTGGTGTTGGAGAAGGCTGGAGAAGATCANGTCTTGACAGATTACTGATGAATGAATGACTATATTATAAATAATGTAGCACTACAACAGTTATATTATGATACATATGTAAAATGTATTGTAATTTCATAAAATAAATACACAAATAAAATAATGAAACAAATAAATGAATAAGTAAATAGAAATGGAGAGAACGAAAATGCAATATTTTGGATTCCTGTTACACATATTTCCGGTCTAGAAAACCAAGATTAACGACCGTTGCGCTGACCACATGACACTCTCTATCCGCAAAAGTTGGCACTAACTTCGCCGAAAAGCGGCGGTCGCTCGGTCGGTATAATTGGCTTACGGACTAAAACCACGGAGTTTGTTTTGTTACACACATTTACCATATCCGTCGAAAAGTCGAGTGAGGCCGGAAGTACAAGATTTTTCTGCTATAGAACGTGTTCGTCCCAGTACAAATAATTTATATCAATGTATTTAGCCTAACATATTGTCACTTTGTTGGGGTACGCGTGACGAAAATAACGGGTTCTACTTCGGATGATTGGATTTCTTAGCACTTCAGTTACAAATTTTCTTAATTACAATTAGTATAACTTTGTCCCTGCTTTATACAATTTACAGTTTACCATTGCACAAGCACTAGAATTTCCAGTTTCCACTAGTCGGCCCCTAGCAACGAATCTCAACACAGAAACTAACACTTCAGATCACTAGGATGTCTTCTTGTCATTTCTTGTTCAATCACCCTGCAACTTTGGAACTCATCAAAACTCTTCTGGACTCTTAACTACACTGCACTAACCTGCATTAACCTAAGCTACAAAAGATCTTCGTTATATACGTAGACTCCGTACGGAGAACACAGAAAACACAAGTCACTTCATTCCTAGTAAGGGAGTTCATTGTCGCGCTGGCTGTTGCCTAGTAACGGGCTATACTATTCGTCCACTGAGACATGTCTTCTATTGTCCCACGTTGGAAATTGTTTACTGAGCATTTGCCTAGAAACTCTTTGAGCAAATCTGTTACGATATTTTAGAAAAAGCATTTAATTCTTCTCGCAAAGTTTCACCATTTCGACCCCGAATATAAATAATTCGCCCTCTTATTTTATGTTTTGTAATTAACGAAATTAATATATTTTCCTATTAGACATATTCACATGTTTGATTTGTTAATTATTTTAGGGATGTTTTAAAAAATAAATATTAGATAAATAAAAGTTGCACTTTGATGATGTTAATAATGACAAGGACGGTAACATGAAGTAGGGTATAAAAAGAAATAACAGATCAAACTTGTGTAGAATCCATAAGCCCACTGTATGTGTAGCAGTAGCTGTATGCGGAGCTTACGGACGGAACCACAAAACGGGCCACTCACAACACACACTGAAGTTTCCTGTATTAATGTATATTTTCATCACGCGTATGAGGACTAAAGACGGGGTTCGGATTGGTAACTGGATTCATTAACCACCTGAACGTAAAGCTATCCCTGCAACAAGCCGCCCTTTAGCCCCAGGAATAATCCTGGTACTCATTTCTGTTAGAGGCGGAGTCGATCTCAGGGCCATAGTGCGGCTGGAAGGATTAGGTCAATTGAAGAAAATCCATCTCATCGGGGCTCGAACCCGCAACCTTCCGACTTGTAGCACAGTGCCTCAACCAACTACGCTACCGCGTGCCCCTTTATTAACCACCTACAGCTCGTAACTACAAATAGTTGTTACGCTGATCCTGATTTTCACGCTAAAAACACTCCAAGCTCTTCAGTCTATCTTCACTAGTGTTCGCAGATTTATAGCACAGGAACTATGAAAGTCTACTAAATTACACACATTCCTAATATCTATGTGCTACAGCACATGTAACGTCACACTAATTCTTCCAATTCTTCCTCTGGCCACACTTCTCTTCCTCTGGAACTTCGGAACTCAAGTCACTCTTCCAGCTTACGACTGCCTCATACCTTCCCTTGAACTAACTGTCACCACATTCACTTCTCTTATAAGCACTCTGCATAGCCGCTTCTATTGTTGATGACGTTACCATTTTCATAGCAGGGTCCGATACACGGAAATGTGTTTAGCGAGCCTTTGCTTAGAAGCGGGTTGCATATCCCCGTCACCGCTGCTCGGCACAGTCTCATATATTGTTGAGTATTGGACCCTGCTTACAGTGCTGTTGCCTGGCAACATGTTGATGAAATCTGTTACAGTATTTATTTATTTTATTTATTTATTTGTAGTTTATTTATCTTAACTGTGCTCTCAAACACACATTACAGACGTGCATGTCGAATGATAAGATGATCAATGAATAATGTGACTGGCGGTCTAATTTGAAGCGCTGTCCTCATATCTGCTTGAAGGACTTAGGGTATCTCGTCCCCTGGTTGAGATCTGAACCCAGGATCTCCAGTAAATTAAGGAAGGATGCTGACCGTTCGATTTTCGATACTAATGTAAACTGCAGGATATTGTAATATATTTTTCTGTTTCCACTTCACATATTGAATAGTGTATTTTTATTTCCCCTTCTGTAAATTATTATTGAGCAAAAAAAAAAATGTTTCCACAAATCTTTGCGTAAACATAAAGCCCTGCATTTCCTTCCTCTAGAAGACAATTCGTGTGTGCTTCACTTCTGATATTCTCTCACTGCTCAATTTGACCCTTGCTTCTCTGCAAGAGTCCTGTATTCGTGCCCTCAGGCGGGTACACATTTGTTTCTTTCTCGAGAACCAGGCGTTTAAACAGTGCCGTTTTCTGGGATGTGGCTCCGTGTAGATTTGCAGTCTGCAGCCACCTGCTCACGATGATTCCTCGCTCACGGATTTTTATACACTGAAAATATAGGCGATACGTTCCTCCGAAACGTCGGTTTATACAATATCTGCAGGGCGCCACATCCCGGAAGACGGCATTCTTCATAGTCACCGCCTTGAAACCCTCAATTCTTACAAGACGTGTAAAGTTGTCAGTGTTGAACAGTGCGGCTGATGATTCTGTCACCAATGAATGTGTTGGGCAGAGGCTGGTGATAAGAGAAGGAATGCTGTATCACCTGACACCTGTAGAAATAGGCGTCCTTCTTATAGTTGATGCTTTTCCTCACGGACACTACAAAATACCAAGAATTGCAGGTAAACATTGGTAAGTGTTCCTCAACGGGTAAGACTGAATGTCTTCAGTAAAATAAAAAGTTCTATATAAAAAAGAATATTTTGACTAAATAACAAATTTCTAGACCACCTGAGTGAAGGACTCTGTTATATGGAAGCCGTGGAATCAGTTAATTATTAAGAATATGTAGATTTATTTACGAATCAAATGTTCTAAGATTCAACAGTATTATTATGGGCATTGTCTTATCGGGAGAGAACAAAGCAGATATAATTCGGAAATATGTTTCCAACATGTCCGACCAACCACCCACTCAGCTACCCACTCATCCATACACTAACCAAAACACCCACCGACCCATCATCAGGCCGCTCCATCGTTCAAGTGGTTTGTCGCTGGCTTCCCACCACGGCGGCCTGGGTTCGATCCCAGCGCTGGTCAAGTGGGGTTTGTGGTGGACAAAGTGGCGCTGGGGCGGGTTTTCTCCTAGTACTTCGGTTTCTCCTGCCAATCTTCATTCCACCAATTGCTCCACAATCACCCTCACCTGTCATCTGGGGCTGGTACAATAGGCCAATCAGTGGCCGCCGTGCCGAGTGGACGACTCCACCTCCCACTAAGCGAATTAAAAAAAAAAATCACCCAGCTGTCCGCCTGTCCACCCATGCGTCAACATAATTATATGAATCAAATAATTTGTTCCAAGTACAGAGATTTTATCATGAATTTTAAGACTATGGCTCTTGGTATTTGACACCGTGTAGTTCGGTAGGTAGGTGCAGACGTTTTGGACGAATCTCCTGCCCCCAATCTTCAGGGTAGAAGGACTTCGCGCTATCCCGCAGATGAAAGCAGCATGTTCCATCTCAACATTGATATCTGTTTAGCAAACTCCACGGCGTCACATCCCAGATGACCGTTCATCACTTTCATGAGAACCCCAGACCTATTTAACAATTGAATCTCGGTTCCCGCACAATGCACGTATTTTTGGAGAGTTGATTAATGAAGCAATGTTCAGGGACAGATGAGAACACCGAAAAACCTGGCATGAAATTTATGGAAGACATGCGCTTCTCCAGTTTATTCCATTTGCTTCCCTCTACAGCGACGCGATGAGCATGTCTTCCTGTGTGTATGTGTGTGAACATTGCGAACGGAAACAATAGAACATGGGGCCACGGCCTCAGGACAATACTTGCAAACGAAGGCAAAACGCGGCCGGCGTCCGACCTCAACGATTGAGGTATGGGTGGTCTAGGTGGCTTATTTCTGCTAATAGTCCCCCACACTCTGATACGCTCCTTCAACAACACCTTGATACAGATAAATCTCTTTTACAATGCATGTGCGAAATTTAGCCCAGCTTAGAGAAGAGTTTTCTGTCTATTGTCTGAGGGCTTATACACCTACAGCAATTGTTACGTCATGTATACATGCAGTGTCATGTACATCCGCATCTGTTGCTTGCTGAAGAGGTTTAAGGATAGAGGCTACTCTCACCTCAACTTAAGCGCGATTTAACTTAATCTGGTGCGGAATGCTGTGGTGTCTTACTCGAGGCGACATTTTATTTGAAACACTGAGCCTCCCTTTTGTAAAAACAGCGAAATATTTCCTTCCCCTCTCAGTTTTAACAATAAGACTACATTAGCTTTGGGAACTGCATTTATAAGAATATGTCCATAATTGAAACAGTAATGTGATTGAATGCGCTTGGGGTCTCTGGATTCGATTCCCAAAATAGTCTCTATATCCACAGGATGCTCTAGGGACCTAGCTGACCTCATATCTGCTTAGATATTGGGGGAAACTAAGACGATCGGAACGTGAACCTCAAACATAATGGAAAAGTAGAAAAACCGACTTCGTAATCAAAATTTGTCACTTTGAAATATCGTACCTCAGACGAGAATCTGAAAGGAAGATAAAATTTGAAGAAAGCAGTCTTCTGGGATTTGGCACCGTGTATATGTGGTGTTAACCGACGTTTCGGAGGAACGTATCGCCTACATCTTCAGCGTAGAAGGAAAAATAGAAGAAATCCGCAAGCGAAGAGACCGTGAGAACCGGTAACGGTCTCTTCTCTTGCGGATTTCTTATAGTTTTCCTTCTGCGCTGAAGATGGAGGCGATACGTTCCTCCGAAACGTCGGTTAACACCACATATACACGGTGCCAAATCCCAGAAGACTGCTTTCTTCATAGTCACAGCCGTGAAAGCCTCAAATCTTACAAGATAAAATTTGGAAGACTAGGTGTCGATGGAAAGAAAATAATAAAATAAAATATGAAAAGAGAAATTAAATTACCTCCCAAATTCGTAAATAAAAAAATTTGAGAGCTTTTAAGCAATGTATGAAACCATTGAGGGAATTTTACTTACTTACTTACTTACTTACTTACTTACTTACTTATGGAGCTGATCCCTTCTTGAGAAACCGCCAATGGTGCAGCTACTCAAGAATTTCCCAGCATTTTATGGAACCCAAAGGTACATTACCGTGTTCACAAGAGCCCTCCAATACTCTCTATCCTGAAAAAGATCAATCCAGTCCATACCATCCCATTCTATCTCTCTAAGATCCATTTTAATATTGTTCACCCACTTGCGCCTTGGTCTTCCCAGTGGTCTCTTTCTTTCTGGCTTTCCCACCAATATCCTATAAGCATTCCTCTTCTCCCCCATTCGTGTTGCATGCCCTGCCCACCTCATCCTCCTTGACTTGATCATTCTAATTATACTTGGAGAAAACTACAAGTTCCAGGTCCGAGGCTGACTGTACATATTCGTAACAAGCCTATTATTAAGATGAAAAGCCCCACGCCCAACCCCCCAGCTGGAGGACCACCCCTTGTCTGCTGTCCACGACTGCTTATTCAATATATTCGCAGCTTCCTTCCATACTTGGAGGGCGCATCCTCCCACCGCAACCTGAGGACGCGCCATGCCGTGGTGACAGAGACCTACCTGACATGGCCATTAAGGGAACCAGTGGGGTAAAAAATAAAAACTATGAGAGACTCACAATTGACATTTTATGAAGTGAAGAGTATCGTCTTCTGGGGTGTGGCACCGTGTAGATATTGTATAAACCGACGTTTCGGAGGAACGTATCGCTTCCATCTTCAGGTGAGAAGAAAAGAAAAATCCGCGAGCGAGGAACCAGCGTGAGCAGGTGGCTGCAGATGCTGGTTCGCTAGCGGATTTTTCTTTTTTCCTCACCTGAAGATGGAAGCGATACGTCCCTCCGAAACGTCGGTTTATACAATATCTACATGGCGTCACATCCGAGAAGATGACATTCTTAATAGTCACGGCCGTGATAACATCAAATATTACATTTTATGAAATATTTACTGTCCCGACATTGGCGTGAGTGACACGTGCATACTGCTGCCGAAGTGCTGCATCAGCTAAACTCAGGTTCCTTACATCTGTCAAAATTTGGCGTATATAAATAAATTAACAAGTAATATATAAATTAAACGAAAAGATAAAAAAAAATGAAAACTAATCGGTTACAGCATGTGGAAAGAATGAAAGTTTTTAAATTGCCCAGATGCATCCTGAGCTGGGGACAAACAGCGAAAAGGGACGTAAGAATGTCTAGGAAGAGTTGTAACGATATTTGAGCCGGAACAGACCTCAAAGCCCATGCTTTGAAGTTAACGGCTTAAGTAACTGTGTAGGAGTGTTCGGTTTGCATTAATTGAGCATAGGTCATCCTGAACATGGGTTAGCATGTCTCTCCTAGCTGAGGGAGTGTCTTCTAAGAAGGGCTCTGTTGCATAAACCACGCTACTTTTCAAATAAATGTGTGCCCAATAACAAATTTATATACAAAAATCAGTTGGATTTTGTAGATGTCCTTAGTGCACGATTTGCAAATTCTTTTGGTAAAAGACGTGCCCTTTGCGGAAGACTGAACATTGAAAGGTACTGGTCTGCTGTCATCAGGATGTTTTGGACTAACTAAATGTTTCCATCGTAGAGGTCGAAGTGTAAGGCGAGCAAGCAAACAAACAAGTAGAGTGAAAAAATCATGTTCATTTATATGTTCGGGATTTTTTGTTATAAATAGTCAAGTGAGACAGTCCACTTCTGGCCTATTGTACCGGCGTCAGATGCTAGGTGAGGGTGATTGTGGAGCAACTGGCGGAGTTAAGATTGGCAGGGGAAACAGAAGTACTCGGAGACAACCTGCCCCAGAGCTACCTTGTCCACTGCACATCTCACTTGACCAGACCCGGGCTCGGCGACTAACCGCCTGAGCTATGACGAGGCGCTTATGTGTTCAGTATGACTCACGTCTATATACTCGTATAATATAATATATAATCTGTAACACTAAACAACACGACGTGCAATATTTGTAAGGGAAATCAACAGTTTGAGGAGTCTTCTGACTTTATTCTTATCAGATTTGTAGGTCACGTGATCACATCTAAACTCTTAAGGCAGTTTCAACATCAAGAAATGCTTCGATCGATGACAAAGAACTGCATGTAACCGGAAGAAAGTAGTCCACGCCCTCGCAACGTATTTTCGTAGTGGCTACAGGCTGACGTCTCATAGTGGAACCTCGGGTCCAATTCCCGATGATTCTGTGGTATTGTGACACGAGTACATAGTCCCTTACAGGGTTCGTTGCGAGGCAACGACTGGGTAGACACGTTTCTGCGACAACGGATACGCAACGCAACAATCAAAGACATTGCTGGAATTGGAGTTTCCTATAAGGTCCAATTTGATGCTATATAGCGAACACGACAGGCGAAAAAATTTCTCCGGCTGTGAACCTCAAGGGGCTTGGCACCAAGACGAAATGATTGGCGGTAAACCTCTAGTAGTAAAGTAACTTTGACTTTGAACTTGAAAACTAGTGAGAATTCGAGTTCGTGAATTAGCGATAACATTGTAATTACTTCTAATTTCTATTTATAGTTGTTAAATAGCTGATCACAGTGGCCACTCGGCCTAAGGCAAGAACCGTCTGTGGTCGCTCGAACACTGGGGTCTTTGGTTCGAATTCCATTCAAGCCGTGGTTGTCTGCATTTATTCTTTGTGTAGGTAGCGGCCTTGGGACTGGCTGATCCTCGCCCAAGGAGTCCTACCGATTGTGTATAGGATTAGGAAATTAAAAAAGCGGCCAAGGTCCAAAAGGCTGTAGGGTAATGGAGAGAGAATAAACGCGTTAAATTAATGCAATTACCAATCCAAACCCCACGTCTAGTGACTAACAAGAGGCAGTATTCATGGTGGAGAAATGGCATTTGAGAAGAATTTTCTTTGCGTTTCTTCTGTTTCGCCGCTGCTCAGTACACATCTATCCGTGCGCGATGGCCCTCTTGGGCATTAAACTGAGCTTGTTCCCAAAGCCAGCACAGAGTCAGGAAGTTAAGTTTCTACGTTATGAATAGGAACAAACATGCTTCCTCTTTTTCTTCACAATTGAAATATTTGTCCGTTTTATCGTGTTCCGACATGCCCACCCCAGGACCCATGTATTGCTGCTATTCAGTAGCGCGATGCAGGGGAACAGCGTTCCAGTTGTCACACTGCAGAACAGGTGTGATACTTCGTTATTCAGTGTACTGAGCAACGTCCTTTTCTTCGGTGGCGTGTGTGAATAAAGCGTATGAATGGCGTCTTCTGACACTTGGTGAATACATCCCAAATAGAGCTTCATTGTAGCGCGTTATCTGACAGGCGCTCCGCGAGTTAAAGGTGTGAGGAGGAAGGAGGCTGAGGGGTTAGCGGAGACAGTGTTAGGTGACTTGCAGTGGTGTCCAAAATGCTCTCGTAGACTTGAGTATGGTCCTAAATTTTGAGACGAAAAATGAAACAATAAAATAGAGGTAAAATTTCTGTTATTAATTAAGCACCACACCATGTAGATATATGGGGAAGTGGAGGTGTAGCTCCACGATTTCTTAACCTAGGCAGTAGATACAGGTGAGTAGTAAACTTGACGCTCCTGTCGCTTTTCCCTACGGATAGAACTCCGGTGGTTGCTTGATAGGAGGCTGAGTGTGCCCCAGAGTCGGTCTGAGCGCTATGTGAAAGAGTAGTGACCTTGTCCCTGAGACACTGTACTGTACAAGAACATAAAAATTGTACTCTGTTGTGTTGCGTATGTTATACGTAATCGGGGATATTCATAATTTATACTCCACATGTCATTAGGATTATGAGGCAAGACAAATAAATTGAGAGAATATGTAGCAACCTTGGGAAACATAACGAATGCATACAAAACACTAATCGCAAGGCATGAATGGAAAACGTACCACTTCGAAGGCCTAGGCTTAAATAGGAGAATATTATTAAAATGAATCTGAAATAAGATGGAAGAGTTTAGACTTGATTAATCTGGCTTAGGATGGAGACAGTGGCGAAGTTTTGTGAACATAGTAATAAACCTCTGGTTTTCATAAAATCAGAGAATATCTTGAGCATATGGGAAACTTGTGGCTCCGTGGGTTTAGTTATTCTTAACTAAAACTCCATTTCTTTTGTTACGTCACCAGTATATCGATGCTTAATTTGTAGGAACATTCGGAGCAGAATATATTTCAGCATTCAACTAGGCCTAAGATTTCCAGGCTTGTCGCTAATTAAATAAATTCTTTAGCATTCGAAATAGACAGTGAATTAGTAAAAGCCACAGCGCGGCATCCGATTTGCGGCTTCTGACTTTATCTCGAACTTCAAATAAAAATCACCGCCACAAAGAAGTAAACTTTTCCTTCCGCGTGATCGCCGAGTTACGAAAACGCGCACATAAAAGTAAAGGTAAAACTACACACATTCGTTAACTTGGTGTTAGATGGAGGACAGTGACATGCTTCACCAAACGGCCGCTTTATCCGCACTTGAGGAGTCCTCGATATGCTTCGAGTATGTACCCAGGTGCTCCTTAAATCTGGTCTGGACATGCCGACGAAGTTAAAAAACATAAGCAAAGCCTAATCATTCCTAAGCGTTCGCGCTTATTTATTTATCTCGAAACAGGCTAAGGCTTATGGAAAAATATATCATCCATAAAGTTTGTGAGCCATTTTTCTATATAGAATTTGATCAAATAATTTTTGCTCTGATAAATACTTAGTAATTTACACGCGAATTACAGTCAGCATACTTACAGAAATTCTCATAGTTCTTTACGTAAAATGTCCGTTATTTTTGTCCTATTTAACCAGAGTTGGAATATTCTGATGCATTTTACTACAACCCCGCAATATAAAGTATCATGAAAATCCATTCGTCAATTTTCAAGTTACTCTTAGTGAGCACACGGATGTACAGAGAGAGAAGTTAATGCGTGCAAACGCGTCAATCCTGCAGTCGGTGCAGCTTACAGAAGTGAAGCATGTGCCGAACACGCAGTTAAGTTCGTGTTCGTTCAAGTCACTGTTAGTAAGCACACAGATGTACACAGAGGGAAACTAATGTGTGCAAACGAGTCTATCCTGCAGTCGGTGCAGCTTACAGAAGTGAAGCATGTGCTGAACATGCAGTTAAGTTCGTGTTGGTTCAAGTTACTGTTAGTGTGCACACAGATGTACAGAGAGAGAAGTTAATGCGTGCAAACGCGTCAATCCTGCAGTCGGTGCAGCTTACAGAAGTGAAGCATGTGCAGAACACGCAGTTAAGTTCGTGTTGGTTGGCCCTGTTATGAAACGCCGAAGAGAAGGAAGCGAGGAAACAAAGCTGTGCACGTGTGAGAGCACACAGAATGCTGTTTGTTGGGAAATATGCAATAATAATAATGATAGCAGTGGGTGAGGACCTTACAGAACACTCTCTGCAGGATTTGTGTGTATGGTGGTGTTACCTTGCTGAGATTCCTGCAGTACTGATACTGTTCTCGTATCTTGACATTAGTGAATACGAGCTAAGCGGATATCCCGTTCACTGAATGCAAGTGCCATTTCTATAGGAATTTGATAACCTAGATATCAATTTGAAACATCTGGGCGAGGAATCTGTATGGAAATAACAATTTTTCAGAATTAATGTCTCATCCGGTCACTTTTCGTGCTACTTTTGCATGACAGTGAAGTGCGCAAACACTGGGAACAAGTTACTTGCTAAATTTTAATACGTTTTTGACCTACGATTCACTTCCTATTCAGATACGCAGATAGTTAGTGAGAACGCTGCGCAGGCGTGTCTAATCAGTCGGTTGCTGTTTCTATGATTCTGCTTCTCAACTCTTTCAACTTAAATAATGGAAACGTCAGGTGACAGGTTTTGTGAGCACGTGCTCCAGGGCCGGTAAAATCAGAACTTCGATGTTAAGTAGTTTATCGGGAGTATAAAACCTGGTCTATTGATTTCTGTGAAGATCAGTTGTTCCGAAATAAAGTGTTCAGAGAGTAAGTTGTGTTTTCCTTGATATTATGTTATGTACTGCAGTCGAAACAGATGTATGGAACACTTATTAATTGTAATTAGTTATTTGCAGAACACGTAATTAGAATGTGAACGTCATTACTTATTTCACTCACTCACTCACTCGCGGAGCTGAGCCCTGCTTGAGAAGCCGAGAATTGTGCAGCTACTCAAGATTTTCCCAACATTTTATGGAACCTGAATGTTCATTACCGTGTTCACAAGAACCCTCCAATGGTCTCTATCCTGAGCCAGATTAATCCAATCAATACCATCCCATCCTATCCCTCTAAGATACATTTTAATATTGTCCACCCACGCTTTGGTTTCTCAGTGGTCTCTTTCCTTCTGACTTTCCCACCAATATCCTACATGCATTCCTCATCTCCCCCATTCATGCAGCATGCCCTGCCCACCTCATCCTCCTTGACTGTCATTACTTAAATTGAATCATTTTAATCATATTTATTGTAAATAACTACCATCATTCTCCGAATAGAAATTTCCAGTTACAATGCACTTTATGAAGAGAACCCCCCCCCCCAACTAGAATTTCCTGAAAAACACGTTTCGTCATTGTTTCTCTGAGCATATTCCTATCTTGGTAGGCAATTCCACTTTCCCTCTTTTGTTATTTTTATTTGTATCATGGTCTCATCTTCTTCCAACGAAAATATAGAGGGAGGTTTTGGGGTTGAGCTTTCGGGCGAGTGCATAAGTATAATGTCATGAATGATGCCCTGAAGTGAGCCTCAGTGCGATTATAACAGTGGTGGCAATTGTATAAAACACAGGGCCCCTCATTTGTTAATTCCTCGGTGTGCAGTACTAGCGAAAACAGATAACAATTCCATAAGCCGCTGCTATAGTAGCGCAGCATAACTGAAAAGAGGATTATCATGCCCTCTCCTCACAGATTTAAACGTTCATGCTAATTGAATAGGCGGGAGGCTGTATATTTCTTTTGTGCTAGTGGGTTGCCTTGCGAGGTGGGGATACTGCTATCTGGGGAAAACGGCGGAACAAGATAGTGTGAGAGAGAGAGGGNGGGGGGGGGGGGATGGAACGTTTATTCAGGATTAGCTCGCAACATTTTACTCAGGAACATTTGTGTTCCACTTCCACTTTCGTGAAAAATAAAGAGAACTTCCGTGCCCCGTCCAGCGTTTCGTAATTGAGATGACAGAAGGCATTGTATAGGACTTCTACTTTGTGTAACGCAAGTACGTGCAGTTGCCTCGAGTGAAGATGTGTAATGGCAGGCAAATACAAATTAAGACGAGTAGTGTAAGAGACAGGCACACATTCTTCGAGACAAAAGCGTTCAGATATTTTCAGCCGACGAGCTTATAATCCTTTGAAACTTAAAGTTCCTCCATGTAACTCAATTCTTACCTTACAAGAAGGATCCGGGATACTCTATAGGAATAGCGACTACACTATGATCTGCTCGACCGGGGTTCGATTTCCGGCAAGGCCAACAAATTTTTCTCTTTTCCATAACGTCCAGATCTGCCCTGGGGCCCACCCAAACTCCTATCCGGTGAATAGAGGGGACCCTATTTTCGAGGGGTAAAGCGACTTGCGGCCGCTCACGGTAGCCGAGCGGTCTAAGGTATGAACTGTCTTCACTCGCTCGGAAGCCGGGACCGTGGGTTCGAATCCCACTCAAGGCATGGTTGTTTAGTTTGTGTGTGTGTGTTCGTTTTTCTGTGTTTGTGTACAGGTAGAAGCCTTGCGACGAGCTGATCACCCGCCCAAGGAGTCCTACCGAATGTGTAAGATCTAGAGAAATGAAGTGAAACGGAGAGTTTCATGGAGGTAGGCCTACTTCCAAACGAGGGCTGTAGTTCCACTGGAAATAAAAAGCGACTTGGGCGAAAAACTAATCACTCACCTCCTTGTAGTGCCGAGAGCAAGAGTGGTGGAGCTATAACTCCACTCCCCCATACGTTTTCATGGCATAGTGCTTAATTACATATTTAAGTACAGCGATAAATTTACCTTTTACATAATGAATCTCCATTCTAAAGACAAGCTGGTTAAGTTTATTCAAGGGAATAAACGCGTTTCATTCTGAGAATCATGAAAGATTCTACTCTGAGGAAAAAAAAAACAGATTTCGCGTGTTAATGTTAGTATACGAGAATGCTGGGCTTCGAAGGGTTAAATTTCTAAGTTAGGGATGCGTCACGCGTAAAACAAGTTGAGTGTGTTCTGGTTCAATGAATCTCCCATTTGCATCGTGGACTCTTACCGGGAACTGTTGGCTTATATTTAAAGGTGTAAATGTAAGGTATAAATTTTTGGACGAGGGGATGCTATACCGGACAGGAGCGGTGTTAAACGAAAGTTGTTCCGTTACAAATTACAGATATTACAACATAACTACGTAAATTTAGGGGGCGTAGTTACGGAACAGTTTCCATTACTATTTTATAATCCGAAATATCTAAAAAATAATGCATTTTGTAGTAAGAAGTTTTGGGGTGAACATAGTTTGATGTTATTTGAATGCTTATAGAAATCTTGCTAATATACATAATAAAAAATCGTTTCTGAATACAATATTTTTAGAGCCCTGTCAAGTGAAACTTCATGTTATTATTAAAATTGCTTGTTTGTAACTTCTAACTTTGTCGTAGGCCCATTCTATATTTCACATCCATCGTGATTAAATCTGTTTACACCCTCTGTTCAGTTTTTCCCCCAAAGCTTCAAGCGAGGATGCTCTTCTGCACAGAATGCGCCCGAAGCAAGTTCCTCTGGATTACACTACGAAACGTCCCTGATGATGGAGGCCGTGACGTTTTAAGTGGTGAGAAATTTTCGCATTTCCTAACTGTAATTTTGCGAGAATTGTGACTGGGAGGTGTACTGTTTTCTAAAATGTTACGTTGAGTAGTCTGCTAAAGTTTTGCCGACGTTTCGGTAGAACTTTGCCGTTTGGCTTAAGACGCTAAATGTGGAAGCAACACGTTCCCCCGAAACATCGGTAAACTTCTACCAGACTACAAGGAGCAACATCGCAGAAAGCAGTACCCTACACCATCATCGCTCTGAGAACCCCGTATCTCGCGAAAAGATTACGAAAATGTGAGATTTAGATGTCTCGAGGAGATAGTGCCACGACTACGGTAACTGAGGAGTTGACTGTGTAATTTGTAATAGAGCACCGACGTTTGGGAGAAACCTGTTGCCTCAATGTAAAGAAGTGTCCTTGTTTGGGAAGAAAATTGTAACATAGGGCACCAAACCCATTCTCCCAGAAAATGGCATATTTTCATTTATTTAGTTTCTTGTTAATTTTTATCTTTTATATCGCTTTCTTTGTTTTCATTCATTTATTTTCTTATGTATTAAAGATTAAAATGTGGATCTATACTTCCACTCCACCATAAGCCTTCATGGCGTAGTGCTTAATTAGTTAAACACAGGGACAAATTGACTTTTTTTTCATTGGCGCCACAGCCCCAATTTGGGCGTTGGCCTACCTCCATGAGACTCTCCGCTTCACTTCGGTTTTATTTTTTATTGCTAGTGGGGTGGGACGAAGTCCCTTGTACTGCAGCCACTTCTGGCCCATTGTACCAGCCCCAGATGATAGGTGAGGGTGATTGTGGAGCAATTGGTGGAATGAAGATTGGCAAGGAAACCGAAGTACTCGGAGAAAACCTGCCCCAGCGCCACTTTGTCCACCACAAATCCCACTTGACCAGACCCGGGATCGAACCCGGGCCGCCGCGGTGGGAAGCCAGCGGCCCTTCACTTCGGTTTACTACATCTTGAACATTCGGTAGGACTTCTTGGGGGGGGGGGGTTGATCAGCTCGTCACAAGGTCTCTACCTGTACACAAACACAGAAAAACGCACACACACAAACTAAACATCCATGCACTGAGTGGGATTCGAACCCACGATCGCTCTTTCTGAGCGAGCGAAGACAGTGCATGCCTTAGCCCGCTCGGCTACCGTGACCGGCACTCGACGTTTTACCTGTTAAAAATTAATGTTACTCTTACTAAGAACTTTCGTCTTGCTGCTGACCTCAACATCTGGCAATATAATGCAATATGTTGTTGTTTTAAGCACTGTTGCCAGTTTCAGAGACACGGATACCCATGTGACACACATTCAATTCGAGAGGAACACATTTCGCCACATTGACCTGTGTAATTCTACACAGCGATGTCTGCATGATTCAATCATGTTCCTCCAGGTGGAATGTTCACCCAGTCACGTGCTTGTCGATTATGTCAAATCCGGGTGCATTCTGAGAGGAAACAAAGCGGTGAATCATGAATAATGTATGCTTCATAACTCCCATAACAATAATTTAATGTAGTTGCGACTGCGGGACGAGCGGCTGCTAATATCTCCGTGCACACTCCCCACTTCCGCCCGAGTGCGTGCCGTGACCCAAGCTTTGTTCCTCCTTGTTGAGATTATGGAACCGCTGTCTGTTGCATCTAGCGAGGTCTCTCAGTAAAACTGTACCAACACTAAACCCACCTCAGGCCGCTGCTTCTGAGGTCCTGAGTTGAAACCCCAGCAAAATAACTGGCTGCAATGATTTTTCGCGATTTTCCTCGGTTCTTCAAAGCAGTGATGGGAATATCACCTCAAATTAGACCACAATCTCTTCTTTCTACACTTCATTAGCCTCTAATCGTCATTTATTCGACGTTACTTACACGTATATAATCTGAGATACTGTCAGCTTCTGTAAATAATCAATAGATAAATGTATAGAAAAAAGAAGACAAATCTCAGAGCTACATCGATTATCTTTAAGCGTAAAGTTCATTTAAATAATTTTCTAGCCTACTTTCCCTATTTTCAGAAAATAAAAGAACCCTTATACGATAATCTTGGTACCTCTGTCGTCCCACCTAACGTTGCTAGGCAACGGCTCGGTAGACACATGTTATCAGCAAAGAATATATACGCAACAATAAAATAGCTGTTGGACTCCATGTTCTCTATGTGGTACATGTCGTGTCAGTATGTTGTAAAAGGAAAGTAGGCAATTTCTTATTTTCGGAACTTTTTGTTAGAATTCGATTCTGGTCCCACAAAAAACGCAATGTATGTCTATTACGAGGAGCAACCTGTTAATGCTGTTTAGGGAAGTGATCGCTGTCTTATTTTCTGAGACTCAAACGGAGCCCATAAATATAATCTGAGAAAATATTCCGAGGTCCTTTCATGTTAAAGGAGATAGCAAAAGTGCATGTACATAGGGGCATTTTCATGCAAAGGAAAGACAATCGTGAGAATGAAAGAAACCAAAATACATTAAGAAACGATTAGCAGGGCTTGGAATTCCAGAGATGTTACTATCGCCGGTTTCTTATCTAAAGTTATCCGCGGTTTTTGCTCCCTAATTCAAGCCTAGAGCGCTACCACTCTACCTACCTGCTCGGTATGACAATATGGCTGAGTGCGTTCAAACAAAATGGAGACGTTAGGTTCCCATCAACAAATGCTTTTAGGGTGGTACTCCACTCACAATATTCCGAGGCTCAGGTAGGCCATCATCGGGTGATACGCGAGAAATACATGAATGATGATGGACGCGCATAAAACTACAATGTTAATATAAATTTGGAAAAATTTAATTCATGTAGATCGGATGGGACTTAAGGTTTAAAGATTAAATGAGCGCGTAAAATAGGAGGTGAACTGCCCCCTTGCGTAACTGATCAAGCACTGCTCCATGAACCCGTACGGGGGAGTGGATGTATAGATCCACATGTTCTTGACTTCGGCACTAGTTGCAGGTGAGTGGTCAGCTTCATGTCCTGGCCGTTTTAACTCCGGGGAAAGAGCCTCCAATACACACTTGATAGGAGGCTGGGTGGGCCCCAAAACAGGTCTAAACGACCTGGAGAGGAAATAAATGCTGCCTCTACCAGGACTCGAACTCCGACCTCGCGGCCGTCCAGCACATAGACAGTCGATATACCGACCGCACTATCTCGGCGTACCTCTCTTAAATTTAAAAATTGAAAACGGAAAGGCAAGGCGAAAATAGCTATACAATTAGTGGATTTTCCAAGGGGGGCAGACGACACCGGAGCAAGTAAGAAAATGTAGGGTCGAAATGATAAGGGGGGTATATTTATATGTAATTCAGATATGTGTGTTTGGATTATTTTGCAGGCGATTTGGTGTAGTTTTGGAATGCATTTCTCTCATAACATTTTTCTAATATAATTTAATATTTCTTTTTTTTTTTTATTTTCTTAGTTCCTTGGGGTGGGGTGGGGAGGGGTGGGGTGAGACTGAGTCCACTTGCTACGTCGGCCACTAATTAGCCCATTGTACCAGCACCGAAATACAGATGATGATGAATATGGTAGAGTGTGTGGAATAAGAATTGACAAGGGAAACCGAAGTACTCGAAGGAAACCTGCCCCAGTGTCCCTTTGGCCACGAGAAATCCCATATGACCTGACCCGGGCTCGAACCCTGGCCGCCAAGGTGGGAAGCCAGCGACTAACCGCCTGAGCTGTGGCGCGGCCTTGTAGCCTTTCTCAATATTATAGAATAATAATTTGCTGGCTTCAGACGTTACACATTCGAGCACAGGAGACGCTGTACTGACTGCTTTTGTTTGGAAGTGTCCGGGTCTGATCTGTGTTGGGATGCAGTCGGTTAAGAATGTTTGTTTTCGTTTCTATCTGCAGTTAACTCCATGAGACCGCGAAATAATGCCTTCAAATATGCCCGCCCGTCTGCTTCACAATTCTTCCTTATACATATTTCGTGATCACTTTCCAACCTTGCCCTATCCGGGGTCCTGCCAGCGGTAACCTCGACGTGTGCTGACATCTGGCATCTACCGCTGTGTAGACTGACGGAAAATAGCGGATAGTACGTTAAGCAAGTGGCCAGCAGGATTCTCGCTTACCTTACTCTTCTACCTTGAAATAGGAAACATTATATTCTGCCGAAACATGAACTGCACTACACTATGTTACATCCCAGAAGACAGTATTTCCTCACTTTCATATTTCATTGAAAGGTGTGCTATGTACGCAGCTGAAAGGTCGTCCTTAAATAGTGTTAAGAACACAGTGAGGAGAACCTGCAGACCTAAAGGAAGGGTGGGGGGTAGAAGGGGGGGGGAGGAGACAAGTAGGTAGTGACGAGATTCAAAATTCGTGCTCTTACCCAATCATTATGGGGAGCAAGCGGTAGCGTAGTTGGTTGAAGTAATGCGGTACAAGAGGGAAGGTCGCGGGTCCGATTCCCGACGAGGTCATAGGATCTATCAATTGACCCAATCATTCCAGCCGCACTATGGGCCTGAAGTAGATTCAGGATTCTTCCTGCTGGTAAAGGTCGGCCGGAACGTAAGGCTGACAACCTCACCGTCCTCTGTGAGCCGATTGTCTAGAAAATGTGGGAGCCTCGAGGTCTCACAGTCCTATGAGCCTCCACGGCCTGTTACATGAATAGTTTCTCTTTGTTTTTTCACTGGTTCTAAAGCCCCCTTGGGCCCTGTCAGTTTCATGACCATTTTACAGGAGGTAGGACTCCTTGGACGAGTGATCAGCTCGTCGCAAGGCCTCTACCTAAACAAAGGACAACACAAACACACAAACACATACCAAACATGCATGCTTTGTATGGGATTCGAACTCGCGATCCCGGCTTCCGAGCGAGCGAAGACAGTACATGCCTCAGACCGCTCGGCTACTGTGACCGGCAGTGTATAAGAATAATATATAAGAATTCAGTTCGTACCTCACAGGAAACAGATCCGAACCCACGATCCCGGCTTCCGAGCGAGCGAAGACAGTGCATGCCTTAGACCGCGCGGCTACCGTGAACGGCTAGCTTCACGTTTACTTTTACCAAATGCTAATGAGACTACTAATTCAAGGAAAATAAGATGGGTAGGACATGCAGTACGGATGGGAAATATAATTAACTTATGCGACTTTTATCGGGAGACCTGAATGGAAGAGAATAATATAAAATGTAATATTAAAAAATTTGTCCTTGACTGTGCGGACTGAAATGATATGTTTCAGCACAGACCGCAGTAGCGGATTCATCTAAACACTGTGATATGCTTGCGGGAACCGTAAAATGCTGGGAATTTCCTTTATATTGAGGAACAGTCAGTGTTTCAAACATAATTCCATGGAATTATTATAGAAAGAACGAAAATTTCCTTTATTATTTGCAGGTAATATATAACACCTCCTACCCCCAGATACTTGCATTTTTAATGTAATTTATGCATCCAAAATTTACAACACCGGCTTCATGCTGAGTGGCATTCGCTGTGAACTGCAGCAGCACGTCACCCACATCTTCCATCCACAGCCCTGGTTCAGGTAATGGCCAATTGTGGCGCTGATGACATTCATCTCACTGCCTATGTATTGCCTTTTGTAGCTGTTACCAGATTTAAATACACGAGTATTATTCCCACTATAATTGAATGAGAGTGCTGAATGCTACGGAAGTTGACTTCCCGTTCGGCTATAGTACACATCGCTCTAATACAGCTTCTGTGCCCTTTGTGATAGTACGGACTATGTACGGTGAAATGTGGTATCGGGTTTCCTTCGAAATTCAAACAGCCCTGACACATTTTCACACTCTCTGTGTAGAAAATCCGTGGTTACATAAAGCCTTTAGAATCAAAGTCCTCTCTGGATAAAGGGCATATCTTGATTCTCATAGTAAACGTACCATGCTGTTCTGGGTTTTGACACCTTATACATTTGTTGGTGGATACCGAAGTTCGTGCGAAACACATTGCCTCCAATATCAGAACTGAAGATTCTTCGATCCTGAACACGTGGTAGCATGTTCTTCTGAAAGCCTGGTATCTGCCTACAAGACTATACGATTTCACAGCCTATAGAACCACAATATTTTCACGTTTCTGGAGTTTCGTGACTAATAATAACGAGTTCTGGATTGGATGATCGGTTTTATTAACACCTTCCTTTACAATCTCCCTTAATCACAATCAATTATAGTGCTAACGCTAATCTCTCACTTCACAAATCACTAAAGCACGCTAAATCTTCTCAGTTTTCATTAGACGTATCCTGGTAACGGATTTATAACAGTCTCACTGTAACTACAGCACACATCGATTCTTCTTTCCGCAGACTGCGTTGTACACCGTTGTACTCATTCAATTCTCATTCTACGGATTCCGCTGTACTTATGCCTCCTTCAGCTCTCATTTTACGACCGACTACTCACCTGGAATTCCGCATTATATATCCTCGGGGCGGATTCCACGGAAAACACCGTCTCGCAAAAATCCGTAGGGTTTTTTTTACCGCTCCGTTGACTATAAATGGACGTCCTTCTATTGCTGACAGCGTAACTTCGAGACTGTTTACTGAGCCGTTGCCTAGTAATGATCATGTGCGTCACAATATGAATAGTCATTGCCATAAAAACGTCAAAAATTATACGCGTATCTCTGTAAGAGGAGAAGATGTTTACAGTAATACACAAACTTTTGATTCCTAACTCCAAGAAAACAAAATATGTCTACTCTGTACTTAATGTGGTTAATATATCTCAAAAATGATATTTCTTTATGTCTGATGTGAAGTTTTCATAACCGGAACTGTGAACAGCACCGTCTTCTTAGTTGTAACGAAGTGTAGTTCGGAGAAGTTTCGACTTTTCGAAGGAAAATATCACCTACACTTTTGGGGCCAAGAGTAAGGCAAGTAAGAAACCAACAGACGCCTTGTAGCTCAGAAGACCATAGTACGTACCGTTCTTTATTTTGGGAAATAATTGAAACTGATAAATATTTTCATTGGCTGAAATATCGTGTTCTCTAATATTGAAACGGGGAACAGATACTGTTAGCTGCTGCTGCTCTCCATATTGAATGGCTTAGAATAAATTGATTCTAAATTACAAGGACGTACAGACAAGAACAAGGAAAATGTCTGCATACTCCAACCATAGGCGGAGGAAAGGGACGGTCAGGAAATATTTTAATTCGATAAGAAACTCAGGACCGAACGCTGTTGCAGTAAAACCATTTGCGACCGAAATAAGGAGAGAAATCTCATTGTATCTAATTAATTAATTTAAAAAGTGATGAACTCCACGGAGCGAAATTCTCCTTGAATAGCCAATACGAGTACTTGCTCGGTTAGTCAAGAATTTAGGTCACATTTTAAGAAACCCGTGGGCTCTTTGCCATGTTCTCAAGAGCGCTCTGCCTGATCCTGTTCTGAATCAAATGATTGCAGCCTACAACTTTTCAACCTCTTCCCTTATCATACATTTTAATATTATCTCCCCATGTTCACTTAACATCGTACAATTTGTCCCTTCGTTCATTTTTTCAACGAAAACTTTGTGTGCATTTCTCTCTCTCCTGTGCCTGCTACATGTGTGATTCCTGCTAGGTTGGAAATTCTTCCTCACAGTTTTCTCCGACCAAGTACAATTAGTATATAAGTTGCTGTGGTGTCGTTGCTTGATTCTAGAATCTTAAGTAGGTACTCGCTCCGAGCTTAGAATTGGGTAGTTTCACTTATGACCACAGCAACAATTTTAAAATTCGGAAAGCTTAACCCTTTCAATGTTGAAGTTTTCTGGGTTATGATATTTGTTGTAGTATGGGAAGTGGGTACAATGTTTCGAAGGAAGATACTGATTCCATAGTCAAAACTGAATATTACACTATGAGCTTTATCGTCTTGAAAGCCTCACACCGTACAAACAGTCGAACTTTTGAGTAACCCAGTTCTTGCGACCTACGCGTGTGTATATATTACAGACTCATTAAGTTCCCAAATCAAATTTTCTTTTTATTTTTGCATAAGACTGTACCGCTGCAACAAACGTAGAACTTAGGTATGGTTGTTGCTGAATTGAATATCTCTGTCCCCTTCTAGCTGAACATTGTGTCGAAATTGGGTGTGCACCCCCCGCTCTTATGAAGTCAAGTGGTACTGTAACCCTGTAGGGTTTCTCTGTCTCCTCCCCTTTGCTCCAGACAATAAAACTGTAGGTACATAAGGTATTATATGAACGGCATGGAAGTCGAAACCATCAGCATTCTAATTACAGTTTAACAAATGAATAATCCTAAGCAGTGGAGCCGTTTTGTGCTTTCAGTCTCCGGAGTTTCACTTGTATGGGTTTTGTGTGTTACATCGGGGCTAGCTTTCATTTATAAGGGAGGCCTGCCAGTCTATGGCAGTTTCTATAATAAAGCTTTTCCTCCACTCCCCTGTCATTAAATATTCTATTATAAATAATTACCTATTCGGCGCGCAAACTTGATTCCTACCCCATTCACTCTTCCTCGCCTCCCCGTGTCTCTCTTTTACACATCATGGTAAAGTTCAAAAGGGAAATTTAGAGGCTACTGTGCTTGCTCAAACGATTTTGTAATAACAAAAGTAAAAACCATTCGGTCACAATACAGTATAACTATATTCACCTTCCCATGCAATTCTATTTACAGTTAAGTAGTAGTTGTGAATAATACAGCAGGCCCGTCAATGGGCTTGTGATGTCACCACAGCCATCGCATGCGGCTTTAAACTAAGTTTCCACGTGTTGCAAGGCAGAGAGTACTCATGAAGAAGATGGCATATATTGCTTTTTTAAAGGGTTTAATGGGTTATTTTTCAGGGGATTCCGCAGCATATGTTTGGATATTTATGGGGAGAAAGATAAGATAAATTCGGCCATGTGCAAATTAAATGTCTGCTATTTCTCTGGAACAAGGGAGTTGACCTGGTGTTAATGGTGGGGTGGAACAAGGCAGAATATTATTTGGTTCTGAACTGGGGGCCAAAGACAAATTACGTTTCAAGATATAATTGATATTCCATATGTCTGTAAAACTCTGTGTGCTGTTGGTACAATTTTCTATTTTAACTGGACATGTATACAGAAAAAATGACTTTTTGCTTGATTAGTTCCGTGAAGCAGTCTGTCATGAAAAGTTAATATACGGGGATCAGCTCTAAAAATTTCCCGCCTTCATGAAGCACAGATACTCGTTGCTGTGTTCATAAGAGCCTATTCATGGTCCTTAGGCCAACTTACGTATTTCTATGGTGTGGTTTTCCATCGTGTTCCCATCGACGTCAGGTTCTTCCAAATAATCTTTTTCTTTCACGTTTTGGGACAAAGATTTTGTTGTCTATCACACTGGAGCTACATGCCTCGACCATATCATTTTTCTTTTTATGGTAAAATGATGTTCCTCATGTGGTTTCCCCCATCCAAGTGTCGCTTCCTCGCCAGCCATGCTTTTCCGTAACTCCAGAGAACCTAGATTAACGTGTCTGAGAACAGGGCGCCGAGGAGAATATTTAGAGGAGGTTGGAGAAAACTGCATAATGAGGAACATCTTAATATGTAAAGAGTTAACTGTTCGGGGACATTACGCCGTGTGAACCAGCTTTCAGAGGAACATTTCGCTCGCCTCGTCGGGGCCGAAAAATGAGCTAAGAACACAGCTGTTCCTGCTTGCTTCATGCTGGTTACGTTCTTAGGTTACTCTTCGAACTTGAAGATGGAGACTATATATTTCTCCGAAACGTCGTTTGACTTTCATCGTACTACACGGCGTTATACCCTAGAAAAGAGACCCTCAGATCCAGCCTCATAATACTGTGATTAGCAGGGTCAGGAAAAGGAGATGCCATTTGGCATAACAGAGAAAAAGTTTGGGCCATGTCACAGCTCAGATGGTTAGTTTCCGGTTTACCAGCGCTGTAGCCCGGAACGGTGCCAGATCGTGTGTTATTTGCCGTGTACAAAGTAGAATCGTCGTGGGTTTTCAGCGAATATTTCGCTTTGTCCTGGCACACCGCATTCCGGCAAATGTTCCACATCCACCAATCTCCCTGTCGTTTGCGCTGCCCGGTCTCGAATCTGATGTCGTTGTTAAAAAGGAGAAAATGTTCACACGTGTTCAAACCTCATATAGAACTGTAGCTGTTCTCTTTCAGCCTTCATTTGAACTGTGTTAGCGCGAGGTGTACTCTTAAAATGTTCTCATTGTCATCTGACATTCTGTCACTGATGAAACTGGGAGAGATTTTTTTTAATCTCGTAACACAAAAGTTGCTATGTATCAAGACTTTGGATTCTCGAATTGAATTGATATTTTCTAGTATGATTTTCATAATTGTGAAGAGACAAATATTAGTTGTAAAAACGATTAGTTTCACATACAGAAGATTACTACCAAAGAGTTGTTTGTAAACTGCTTCATATACGTAAATAATGAGTACAGAATTAAAACTCCAGCCTCAAAATATATATTATATTTAGATCAGAAGAATATTGTTGTGCCCCAGGTTATTAATGAGTATGCTTTATCTTAACAAGGGGTCAGATTTACGTGTTATTGATTAGAAAATAATTATAAGTTTTATAAATTTAACTACGTCGGGTGAACCACAAGTTGGAAACCCGCCGGAAGCCAGAGTTGAGACGCCGTACATTCTTTAGCCATCCGGTGTCAGTTGTACAGTCTATAGAAATTGCTGACAAATTAAGTGACGACACGAGGCAAGTCTTGCCACCGCACAGTTTGCTGACTTTAGGGGTTTTGCGCGAGCAGCTTTCCGTGTTGTTGAATTTTGAGGGGCTCGGACGGGAGGAGCCGCGAACACTCAGATTTTAAGAGTCGCTCAGAACAATCGCGTAGTAGGAAGGAGACGCGATGGAGTCAGATGTCTTCCTTTTTGTGATCGTGAGTACTTGCCTGTGTTCGGATCACTGATGATTGTCAATATATGATTCTGGTTCAATGATTTTGGTTAAACTGTTTTAGTGCGTAAACCTTGGAGTGTACAGAGTAATTCTGAATTTTTGAGTGATGGTTTAGATACCAGCATTTGGTTAATAATTAAGTTTGGATGGTAACCATTTGTATTTATGCTGGTATGTTGGTTTGAGGTTGTAGATAATGCTAATCATGTGAGTTTGGTAATTTAAAGAAATTTGAAAGTGCTCGTGCAGTTGAATGTTTTGTTCGTCAACATTTATGCATTTGTTACATATAAAATGACAGAATCTTGCACGAAGAGGCGAATGAGTTTGGCTATCACATTTCTAGGAGGAATGAATTTGCTGGTTCCTTTTGTGGAAAGTAACTGGACTCCGGGTAATGGCAGAAACCATGTAGCAGCAGTGGACAAGAATTCAAGTAATGAGAATAATTGCTGGTTGTATGAAGAGTCTGAAACAGTAGAAGCATGTCATCCGTGTACTGAGTTTGAAGTTACAAGTAAAAGTGTTGGTTTGTGTCATGTAGGTTTAGCGTATTGTGGACAGTTAAATGTAGGAAATTGGAACCCGGGGTTTAATCGAAGGTTTTGTGTGTATTGACAGGTTGTTCGTTGTAATGGTGTCTATTTCATTATATTTTACTTTATTGTTATTGGTGAGCACTCGATTTATTTGTGGACCCCCCCCAGTGCAGCACGTTTTCCACCTCACAGGCTAAGAGTTATCCACGGACGTCCGATAGGGCGTGAGTACAGTCACTGACCCCTATTAGGGCACAACAAATTGGTGGTTGCGATAAGATATCAAAAGACATTTTTGTGTCGCAATCGTTGTGACGCACACACACACACACATATATATATATATATATATATATATATATATATATCATGAAAAGTGTGGAACCTCTGTTATTTGGTTGCAGTACAGACATTGAGATAGTGATGTTAATATTGTGACATGAGAGAATGACTATGCACGGGGTTTGGATCGGTAATTGGGTTTATTGGGCTCTTACAGATCCGTAGCTACAAATAATTACAACCGCTTCACCAATTCACACACTTCACAGTTCACTACGGCACACACTTAAGTCTTCTCAGCCTGCTGAGTCTTCACCAGTCTCCTGGTAACGGCTTCCAACTGCGGACGTTCCTCTTCTTCTGGGTTCTCCCGGCCTCAGCTACAACATCTCTCGACTGACTGACTAACTGTCCTCCTTATAACATCTCGGCACGGACCGCACAGGAAACACTGTTCCTCTATTTTTACTTGCAGCTGGCTACTAATGGCCGTTGTTAATTTTTTTCATAGTCGTTGTCTAGCAACGGGTCTGGATGTCACAATAAAAAGCTAAACAGATTTAAACAGTTACGTAGAACTGTTAAGGCCTTATAAAGATGAAAATACCCGAAGTAAACGTCACGAGAACTCGCTACAGTAACATCCGTACCAAACTTCTCTATGGGTTTGAACGAGAGTATAGACATAATATGGCGACCGCAGTCACGTGAGCTTAATTAGGGAATGTGAACGTCATGAAGACCCTGCAGTAACAGATGTCAGTAAAATGATGCCTGGAGCATTTTGGAAATCATTCTGAAAACCGAATGCAGAGGTTACTGCATCAATGTAAACCGAAGGATAGAAGATACCAGGGACGACCCCCCCCTCCCACAAATGGATTATTTCTAATTCTCGTAACAGGAACAGGACAATAGCTTAATTCGTGATAATGACGCATACATTCTTGTTACAGTCATGTGTCCCTCTTCGGATTATGTCATTATTAGCCCTTTATTGTGCAGTGATTACTAAGTTAAAGCGCGCCAACTCTGCATTTAACGTAACGGGCTTCTTTATGCTCCTCAGACTAATTAACAATTATTTCCCTATACAGCATTAACTGTTTGGTTTAGGTAATGGAGGCGGGGTGTTTTCTTGCCAGAAGTAAATGAATTTTTAAATATTATACTATTGATGAGCATCATGCCTCAAAGGGGTTTAGAAGTTTGGAAGAGCATGAACTCAAATTTATACTAACTGGCTCCATTGAGCTGAGTTCTTCTTGAGAAGCCACCAGTTGTCCAGCTGCTCAAGAATTATCGAACATTTTATGGAACCCTAAGATTCATTACCGCGTTCACAAGAGAAAGGTATAAAAATTTTATGAGGGCAGAAAAGTCGCCACAGGAAAGTGGGTTGACCGCATCGTGCAATTGCAATTGCAATTCCTGTAGGATGGTTCAGTTCTTGATTTTTTTTATTCTCAGGATTGAATCCAAAAAACTAAAACTCGATTCGACACATCAATATTGTTAGAATTTCGATTAAAAGTACTTAGTAGCTATTGGTCAATATGGGTTAGATTAATATATTTAAATTTCACTACATCTTTTAGTGTTAAAATAAGAGATGGATTAGCAATAACAAGAGGATTAATCTCTACCGACCTCCTAATTCACCCGCTTGCTAAACGTCAGTGAGATGGATTCAAAAAATGATATATCATGAAGCAATTCTGCTACTACGCAGCCCCGTCATGGTTTTTGTAGTCTATGAAGCAATGGAATGAATGTCGAATTTAAGCGTCGAATGAGAGCGCGTGTGGCCTAGTCTAAAGGCGCGTCCACATTACTCGTGCTCGTGTGATTCGCTATGCTCGCCAGTAATGTGGACTATATGAAAAGTCACGAGACAAGCAAATTTTAGATTTAAAAACTATAGCCAATAGATTAAAATACGACTACAACCTATACACACTACGAGTAAATATACGGATCCTCACGCGCCGAAGCGTGGCGAGCAACTGAAGTAGTGTGGACGAAGATTTACGGGCACAAGTAAAAGCCAGACGAGTCTCCCGACGAGCACAAGTAAGGTGGACGCGCCTTAAGGTGCCTTCTGTGGGAATATGTACCAGAGGCGAGGCGAAGTGGAGGAAAGCATATAGTTTACCATATGCCCATGGAACGGTCAAGTGGAGACTCTGGCTGGTGTCTGTTCCAGCAGACAGTACTAGGCAACAGTTTGTCTGGAGGGGTTTGTAAATTAAGATCATGTGGCAGACAAGACCCTTACTGAGAAGCTAATAGTTGTTGAGCTACTGAAATGCAATATCCTCTATGGAACCCGACGTTCCCTTACTCACCGCAACAACAAGAGTCGCTAGTGTCCGCAGTTATCAGACACATGAATAGTCATTAATACTATTTGTTCATTGCATTTTATGGATAATAGTTTCCATGGAAATGAGTTGATAGACCCGCCCATTTGAGTATTAGCCTCAACAAGGTACAGAAGCTAAAGATTTTTGTTTCACGAATTGTACTCAGCTATCACGAAAATTTTAACTTTACATTTGAATTTGGACTTAGCTGCTCTGTCAGATGTACATAAGAGGAGCACAAGTAAATTCTTATACAACTTTTAATGTACAGTTGAATGGAAATATAGATGAAAATTAAATATTACGGGAGCATTTTGAGTAATTTATAAATATACAGGAATTAGAAAGGAAATTTTATAAAATTGTGTTTATGAAGGATGTTGATTTTTGTCAAAATAGTACATGCTTTCAGTCGTTCGTTGACTATGTAAGTTGAACGCTTTACCATATTTTAAATTTGTTCGTTACATATGAATAATTCCGCCTTCTGTCAAGTATTTAGGAATACTTAGGCTGCATTTAAGTCAGTTTTAAAATGCCTCAGCTGCTACCAATGCTTCTTTATTCTTTTTTAATTTATTACGAGAAATTAGGAAAGTTAGAAATTCCCTTGACAAAACAAACGTAAGCGTATTTTACATGACGTTCAGAACTTTAATATACTTAGTATATACGTATTTATTGTAGCAAGTAAATTGTACGTTTTGTCCCAGATATTTTATAAATGTACTCAGTTTCAGAAGATGTTTGACAGGTTAAGAAAGGCGGAGACAGTAATGAGACCTAAAAATATAATTGATCAGAATTTATATTTGGTAGGACGAGAACAGAGAGTTCTAATGCCAACTGTTGTTTTGCTGGTTAAAGTTGAGCGTAACTTACTCCTGATTAAACGGTTAACCTGAACATGATCTTCTGACAAGCGGTGTCAGAGAGGCGCCAACATTAATGAAGATCCTGCTACATCCATCTTTACGTCATCTTGGCGAAGAAAGCGGCAGATTCCTCCGAAAAGTTGGCACACATGTACATAACCATGCTGAAAAGCGTCACTTCCGGATGGCTATAATCTCAACATTCAAGGCTGTTAGAACCAGAAATCTCTTGGGTTTATATGGGAATACACATTTACCCATTGTTTTACCCCCGTGTTCCAAATGAGGAAAGGGGACTCGAGAGCCTCGTAACTCTTGTATTAAGAAGAGAAGAAAGCGTCAGGGATATTAAGAAATTTTTATTAAAACGAAAATAATCTCTCAAATGTCACTTGTATCTGAAGGTGTTGAGATTACGCTAACTGTAGATGTCTCACTCAGCTATGATTATGTTTCTGGAGTTTACGCTTCATGTGATTATATAAATTTAACTAAGTTTAAAGAAGTCTCTGCTTAAATATTATAAAAGGTCATGTAATCTAACGAAACGAAGTAGCGACAGTAAATATTTTAAAACTCTTTAATTTTTCCGTGTGAAACCTGAGCGATCATAAATTTTAATTGTGGCCACCACACGAAGAATTGTATATTTTGATATATTTTGACCTCAGTGTTTCTGAAACTATAATACGTCTGGGTTTATTCTTAGACTAATTAAAAAATTTTTAATAAAATTTAAAGAAACACTGCTGCAATTTTAAAAGGAATCCCTACTTAGACTCTGCTAATTCAGAGAGATGAGTGAATAATTTTAACCTGTGCCTCTTTCCGTACGTACGGACTGGGAACAAAGTTTTTTTGCGCAAAATATTTCTTGTGTGCCTCTGGAAATCCGTCCCCAGAAACAGGCCTTCCTTTCGTGGCGATATGAATCTTCTGCTTACCTCAGTCTCTTCGCTTCGTCAATGAATGGCCTCTTCTCCATTTCCGTTAGCAGTTTCCACTCTGCCCCGAGTCTCTTGGAGATCTCAGAATTGTGCATTTTTGGATTGTCCTGAGCCATCTTTCGCCGCTGGCCCCTGGACCAGACCATGAAGGCGTTCATGGGGCGCTTGATGTGTTCCTGGGGGTGCAGCGGCTTTCCTCCGTTCATCATCGGGGGAGATACTGATGACGAGGACGTCGAAGACGTCGAAGTCGACCCCGAAGAAGATGAAAAGAAGTAAGGATGTTTGAGGAAGTTTGACGACGGGGCGGAGAGCGTCGCCGTCGTTGATCTTGGCACCTTGTTATCCACTTCGGTAGTTTAATTCATCTTACTGTCTGTGATACACATGCTCAGTTCGATCGTTAGATGTCCAAACACATGGCCACCGCACTGCGCTACTCAGAAAACCACTTTACTCTAAGTTTAATGTAACTTTCACTGAAATGAATATCAAATGTATTTAGGGGTACTACACTCTTGATATTGATTAAGTCAGTTGATAACGTTGGTTGATTGTTGAAACCTTTCTTAAGTAAATGAAAGTTTAATTGATTTTCAATTAATTCTGTCGGTTCCTCGTTCTTCTGTGACACGTGGTTCACGTATTTTTTGGTTCTGTGTCAACTGTCACGCACTTCGAAAGTTCACACGGAGCTGTCAATTAATAAATCGGCTGATTTAATTAATTAATTTTTGAGGACAACAGAGAGACTTCATATTCTACATTTTAACAATTTCTTCTTCTTGTTATGGCGACTTCGTAAGGTGTTTATGAAATATCACTGTTTCTTTAAGACCAAGAAAGAAAAAGGCGTGAGGAATTGTTGCTGTAGGTAGCTTATGCCTCACTGAGGCAGTCTGGTGAACGGGCCCACACTGAAAGCTGCAAGAGGTTGCAATGATCACAGCTTCTTTGCTTTATCTGTTTATGGACCGTCTCTGCGTCTGTGCGCTTTGGGAATATAATACACTACATTAGCGCGCCAGAAAGAGACAGGTTACAAAAGAATGAGACCAATCATACAGTGTGACCCCGCCTCCTTTTGAGCGAATCGATTGTAAAGCCTTCGTGTATTGGCTGAGGCAACTGCGTCGAGCGCCGTGGCGTTTCTGTAATCGCCCGACGGCTATGACTGCCTGTCTGTCTGGTGGCGGCCGAGCTGCGTGCTGCAACATGGCGATCGGCGTCGTCCTCAACAGGTGGTCTGCACCCCCGCAAGATGCGATCCTTTTCTCTGAAGAAGTCTGATAAAAACTGTAACGAATTGGTCATAATGATGGATGATTGACGACTGATGATAGCTGCTCTCTGTGCATAGCTTGTCTGCGTGTTGTATTAAATGATTGGGACTCCAAATTTTTAATGACCTGACAACCGGAACTCACATAATCGTTTAATTATTGAAAGTACAAGTACAAGTACATTTTGTCGATCCTTGGGATTTATGTGTTTTGCATGATTCTTAGAATAATCAGCAATTATTATTCTAAACTGCGTTTTTTTTTTTCAATTTAGTCTTTGTAATGGAGATCCAGAGTGTTTCTGTGAGGTACGAAATAATTGTCTAAGAATTATTTAGATTAACTTCCTTCTTAAAAACGGTTAGCACACATCAGTTTAATTCTTTGCAATTTCCCGAAACTCGCTGTTAATTACGAAGCTATTTTCACACACGTGGCACCAATTCGCCTCAGAAAATTTCGTCGCTTTCCTCAGTCCAGGCCCTCCTAAATAATTTAGCGAACGACACTGTAAAATAGTTATTATGCCTTCATCTTATTCGGATGTCCCGGGTTAAAATATTCTACCAAGATATTCACTGGGAAATGGCGTGGTTTTCTCTGTTTCACCAGGAAAATTGTAATAAAATACCTTAATGTGGGGCCCCACCACTTCCTCCAGCATTTTTCAAAATTTATAATTCATAAATATGATAGTCTCTGACGCTGCCTGACCAATGCAAATGGAAGACCGTAAAGAGCCCCGGTAAATTTATCCCTGTGCTTAATCAATTAAGCACCATGACATGAAGACGTATGGGGGAATGGAGGCATGGCTCGGACGGTAGACAGAGGCTGGGCTTGTTTCATCCGGGAAATAGCCTCCGGTTCCCACTGGATATGAGGCTGGGTCCATCCCAGAGCTGGCCTGGACACTATGAAATAGGGATAAGTCCTCTGCCCCTGCCGGAAATCGAACCGCTGCCGTACAGCCCGTAGCCCATCACTTTTCTGACTGAGCCAACATGACCTAAAGCTGATAAGTCAAAAATAAATCCAGATGACTCTGGGTTTAGTACTTTTAAACAAGCCTTCATCGCTTCCTTTCACAGCCTTCTCGATTCAGAATTCATAATAATCCTCCCATCTTTCTGTCCCTGTATAATCTTCGTAGTGGAGTAGAATGTCCCTGCCGAGTGGCAAGCGGAAAGCCGCTGAGCGCACTGCTTGCCAGCAAATGGTTGTCTTGCCTACGTTTCTTCGTAACTCTCCGCTGAGTCTCAGCACAGACAGCGACCGTTACCAGTCAAGCTGACAGTCAACGCCATTCGATCTATACAGTCGATAAGTCGTCATTCACTTGCAAAGCGTTTAGATCATTTGCGTCAGATAACCTGTGTAGCGCATTGGTTACTATATGTACCAAGCGCCGCGTCATAGCTCAAGCGGTTAGTCGCTGCTTACCACCGCGGCGGCCCAGTGTTCGATCCCGGGTCTGGTCAAGTGGGATTTATGGTGGACGAAGTGGTGCTGGGACACGTTTTCTCCGAGTACTTAGGTTTCCCCTGCCAATCTTCATTCCACCAATTGCTCCACAATCACCCTCACCTATCATCTGGGGCTGGTACAATAGGCCAGAAGTGGCCGCAGTACAAGGGACTTAGTCCCACCCCACTAACAATAAAAGAAATACTATATGTACCAACTGCTTTAATATTAAGAATCTCTGCACTTTGTCCACATAGCGCACTTCTTGTGTTGTTAGGTTCTTAGAAAAGAGAGGCACTTATTTCCCCTAAAACAGAACCGAATGGCGTGTGTAATGTAGACTCAGCTTCTGTGAAGTAGACACATAATTTTTATATATATATATATTTTAAACTAACGTCAGACTTGGAAGACTTCTAAAGAGATACATTTTTATTTCCTTCAGAAACAAAACCTTTTTTTGAAATCTTCTCATAACGTTTGTTAGAACAGTGGAATATGAGATTAACTTGAGCACGAATGGAACTGCGGTTAAGCCCTGTAATTATTCGTGAGTCATGATAACATTTTGCCGCACTTTACCCGAAGTATCCCATAACTGATGTCCACGCACTCGTAATTGTTCGGTAGTTTCTAGTTATACGCGAGGCGTGCAACTGATTTTGCTGACTATATTCTGTTATTAGTAGAGAACCTTATTATATGCGCAATATCGCCACATTCATAACGTATTCAGTGTAATATCCTCATTAAATAAGTTAACGGTAACTACAGTTTGAATTTAGTTTCAAATATTTCTGTTATATGAACAAGCAAGACAGTGAATCCAACTGTCTCTCTTGTGACAGTGGTTCCAACTGGCATTAAACTTCCATTTTGCTGAAACAGTGTTTAGCAAATAACAAATAAAAATCACTCCGTCCAATGTGACCTGTAAGTTTTTTCTACTTGAAAACAGTGAAAACAGCACAGCAGCCACGAGCAAACCCTGGACGATATAAAGAACCTCCACATCAAGATAGTCAGGTGGCACAATATCTGCCCCATATAAGAGGGACGATGGGAGGACGAACACGAGCCTGCATGGTTTACGAATTTTAATTATTGACAATCCAAAAAAATTTTAATTAGCATCAAGAAATTTTATACAATTTTATAAAAAACTTTACATTCCCAGGAAACTGCTGTGTTTGTGAAATGTTTGTGTACTATGTATTGTAGCATATAAGTGTACGTACTTTACGTCTAACAACTTATGTGATGGTGGTTTCCTATTATAGTGATGTTTGCCCTCTGAAGATGGTCCACAGAGACCGAAACATGTAAGGGTGTTAAGTTTTCATGTAGTAAAAAACTTACAGGTCACATTGGACGGAGTGATCTATATTTGTAATTGTTAGTGTGACGGACCAGAATGAAACAAATCAGTGTTTAGCACTTGACATTCCTACTTTATAAAAATGTAGCTTAGAGACTGCATTCAAAAGAGACAATCAGAAGTGCTATGAAACAAGGTTGTTACATGTGTTTGTTTAGAACGTAATGAGAGATAGCAAAGTGTTTATTGGTAACAATAGACCGTAAACTGCGATGGTGGTGCATGGGTAAGACATAGAGTTCTGTATCCAGTTAAACCGCAACACAAAACCTTCTTTTCTTCGACAATTAACAATGTTTTAACTATGATAGAATCCATGAACTCAATTAAACAATAATTTAATTTTCCATAGCTTTGAAATATAAAAGTCGGAAGTGACTGTCCACAGGAACTCTCAGCCTGTAGGCCTACATAGCCAGCTTTCGAAATTTCAACCGAAAATTGTTGTGAGGCACATTGTACTTAATTCACTGTGTTCCATTCTTATACATTAGACTAATAGCCCTTGAAGGATAACAGAATTAAGAGTTTTACTCTATAAATTTGAAAACTTCTGTGAAGGTAGCTGCATTTATAGGCTACTGAAATGCTTACTTGATATCATAATTACAGGCTCTAGGAAATTGCGTGAGCTCTGACGCTATGCCAGGTAACGCGAGTAGAAGAGGGTTCTCCTCCAGTGATCAAGATGGACAGTTCATTCTTTCGTTGTGTGCTGGGGTGAAATGCGAAGTATCTGCAAATCGTCACGATTCAGAGGCTATCGAGGGGGATATCCTGGAGTTCTGCTTCCTGCGCTAATGGCTCCAATAAAGATTTCTCAGAAACGCTGCCCTACAAATGTTGCAAAAACTATCGAATCTACTTATATGAAAATAATGAGTTAAGATTCTAATAAATAAGGAATTATACAAAAGAACTCCGTTTTCTTAGTCCGCAAGTGAACAATACCGAAAGGGCGACCAACGCTTGACGGCGAGGTTACTGCCAGCTTTAGCGGATAGTGTCGCGTGGTCAGCACAACAGATCCCCCACAGCCATTAAACTCGGTTTTCTAGACGGGAGCCGCTACTTTTCCATTCAAGTACCTCCTCAATTATCCTTATGAGGCTGAGCGGACCCCGTTCCAGACCCACTACTTCTCAGAAAATCTGGTAGCACCGGGGAATCGAACCCGGAACCTCTGGATATGTAGCCAGGAACTCTGACCACTAGACCACAGAGGCGGTCAAACAAGGAATTATAGAAAAGGAAACATTAAGGAAACTTACATTTGTCTTTTATTTAGCCCCTGTTCATTTAACGACGATATCCGCTGCATAGGCTATAGTAGTGTGGAATGACGGAATGGGTGGAGAGCTACTGTTCCGTTATTTGGTGGGTAGACTGAGGAAAACCACTAAGAATTTCTTTGATACACATGCGACTGCAACGTCAGACGAATAGAAAATAATTCTTACCTGTTTAGAGTAACAAAAAGACCGCCTCTGTGGCCTATTGGTCAGATTTCCTGGCTACAGATCCAGAGGTCCCGGGTTCGATTCACGGCGCTACCAGATTTTCTGAGAAGCAGTGGATTTGGAACGGGGTCCACTCAACCTCGTGAGGATAAATGGGGAGCTATTTCAAAGGAATAGAGACTCTGCTCAAGTAAACCGATATTAACGGTCATGGGGATTCGCTGCGCTAACCACGTGACACTCTCTATCCGCTAAATTTGACACTAACTTCGCCGACAAGCGGCGGTCGCTCGGTCGGTATAGTTCGCTTGTGAACTAAAAACCCGGAGTGGCAAATCTGATATCAGTTTCGTCTAACGTAGGCCTACAGAAGATCAGGGTGGAATAGAGGGAGTGAATGTTGATAACAAAAATATGTAACTTTGAGCGTAAAGCACATATTTATTTCTTTTGAGATATAATTAGAACTGGCGATTCATGGAACTAGCAAATGTAAGAATTCTGCATTCAATCAGGAATCAAACATTGCTATAAACTGCAGAATCGGAAATGTAATCCCAAAGCAAACCAACAAGTTAATCATGCATGTGTAATGTCTCTATAAAATTAAGAATCAAATTTATCGAGAATCTTTTAAAATTATCTTCGCAGAGAATTACAACCGCTCGCATCCATAATTCAGATTTGAGGCAAGAGGATCCTGTCCCATATTTTATTTAATCCTCCGTGTTCGAACCATAAAATTCTCTCAACGGTTTGTTTTTACTATCGGAAATTTAAAAATTAACAGAACCTTTAAAAAAGTCTAAATTGTGAGTGAAACTCCATTTTTCCATCGCTGTTGTATGGCTTATTGAATGCGCATCGCCGGAGGTGATTGTCTTGCTGGAGCTGTTAAGCATGTATCCACATTTATGGGCTGGCAGTGGAGCGGCAAGGGCGAGCAAGAAGCCTCTTCGTACGGTGCTGCTCCCTTTATCTGCAGCCAGGAAATTAACAAAACCGAACGATGCAATCGTTGTCACGTCAGGTTACAGAAGAGGCGCCACAGTCGTTAATTTGCCGGAGTTGTATACAGGGATTGAGTTAACATGCGAATTCTGAACTCAGTTCGGAACGTATGAGTGAAAATGTGGATTTTATACTTGTATGTTTTTCCTCTCTCATTGACAAATCTGCTATACAGGACAGTTTTCTGTCAAAACGTACACGATCCTTTGTCATTGTTCCCGAGCAGTAGGTACGAACCAGCCAGAGCGGAGCTTAATACAAAAAGAACAATGCACGAGGATAGATAAGACACATATTTTTATTAACAAGGTCCACACGTATGTCCTACTCCACACTTCATTTTATTGGAGAATATTTTGACGAAAATGGAGTATTCAGTACATGTAAAATAATTAAACTGGCAGCAATTGTGCTCTGCTTACAGTTTTTGACTTAAAACTTGTAAAGCATGAAGAAATCGACTGCCTGCAACAATTACCTTCTTATGTCTTCACTAATTTTATTCTGGTCTGTAAGCAAAATTAAATAAAAAACATTAAGGTAACAGTCCGTGAAGGCCCATAGGGTTGTGAGACGTCGAGGCTCCCATATTTTCTAGACAGTCGGCACACAGATAGCGGTAACGTTGGCAGCCCCAAGAAAGATTGCTGGTACTCATTTCTGTTAGAGGCTGAGTAGACCAAAGGGCCATAGTGCGGCTGGAAGAATTAGGTCAATTGAAAAATTGAATGACCTCATCGGGAATTGAAACCGGAACATTCAGGCTTGTAGCATGATACCCCAGCCTACTAAGCTACCGCTTGCCCCATTTGACTTTAGAATGGCTACAAATCTAGAGTTTAAAGATGGGCGGAACACGTAACACGAATGAGATAGGTATGTAACATTGGCAAAGCGTTGGTCTTAAAACCTGAAGGGTGGTCACCACTTAGGGACGTAAGTTTAGATGTTAAGATAGGGCTAAAATGTAGGCTGGAGTTGTGTGCTTAGGGACAAGAATGAATGTGCCCTGTTGTGAACACTGCAATAAAATATCTGATCTTCGTAAAATATAAGGATTTTCTAGATAGCTTGAAACAATGTGAGTTTCTCTTGAAGAACTCTTCTCGACTCTTAGACCAATGAGAACGTTATATTCTTATATGTGAAAAAATGGAAAGAAACCAAAAATGTATAAAAATTTTTCAAAATATATCCACGATGTTTTAGGAAGAGCAGTAAGAAATACTGAAAATAACTGTAATCGAACCATTTTAATAGAGTAATTTCTTTTTAATTCGCTTAGTGGGGGGTGGAGTCCAGCTGGGTCCACTCCGCACGGCGGTCACTGATTGGCCTATTGTAGCCTGCCCCGGGTGATTATGATGATGGAAAATTTGGTGGAATGAAGATTGGCAGGGGAAACCGAAGTACTCGGAGAAAACCCGCCCAAGCGCCACTTTGTCCACCACAAATCCCACTTGACCAGACCCTGGATCGAACCTAGGCCGCCGCGTTGGGAAGCCAGCGACTAACCGCTTGAGCTATGGCGCTGCCCTAAGTGAGTAAGTAAGTAAAGTGACCCTATTCCTGTACCAGGCCGTGAAGGTCCATAGGGTTGTGAGACGTTGAGGGTCCCACATTATCTAAACAATCGGCTCAAAGATGGCGGTAAGGTCGTCAGCCTTACGCACCGGCCGCGCTGTACTCCCCAGGAAAATTATTTAATTAATTCCTGGTACTCATTTCTGTTAGAGGCTGAGTCGATCCCAGGGCCATAGTGCGGCTGGAAGGATTAGGTAAATTGAAAAGAATCCAATGACCTCATCGGGACTTGAACCCGCGACCTTCCGGCTTGAGGCATAGCCCTTCAACCAACTACGCTACCGCGTGGCCCCCGGATATTTATTTATGCTACATTAAAAGGTTGGTCTTTTGAAGGACACGTATTTATTTTCTGTGAGGTAAGAGCTACACTTTTAAACATTACTCATGTGACTCCATGCTCCAAAGGATAACGTGCAAAGCCGCAGAAGGGAGGAGTTGGGCACACATGTCTTCAGGCCTGTAGTGAAGGAAGAACTCATACGTGTTACATTCGATCTGAACAAAAGGATGCTATATTTACGTTTCGGGAGGCAGCTCCGAAACTGCAAGACGATAGGAACTATTCTGTCCTCATTGTGCGAAACCAGGGATCCTGACTGCTGGTTTATGTACCTGCACATAAAGGGAGCTGCTGGGAACAGTGGTGCGAATTACGACCCGTGATAAGGAGTTTACGATTGGCTGCATGCAGGATCCTGGGATGGGGGAGGACTTTATAGCCACTGCTTGCAAGAGGTTTGAAAAGGCTGGGGCTGTACCAGCAGTGCCTACGCTTCTCTTGCAACCGGCGATCCATCGCGCTACGATGCGAAGGGATATCCTTTGTAAGTTGGCATCTTCTTTGGCCGAGCTGAGATTTTACTGCTCTTCTGTTCCTGCCTTCCTCCTCTGTCTCTCTGCGTGTCTCTTTTCATATATTTTAGAGTCCCGATGAAGTTACTGGAATTTTCAGTTGACCTAATCCTTCCAGCAGTAAAATAGCCCTGGGGTCGGCTCCGCCTCTAACAGAAATGAGTACCAGCAATCTTCCAGGGGGTAAAAGGCGGCCGGCCGACACGTAAGGCTAACAACCCCATCGCCATATGTGAGTCGATTGCCTAGAAAACGTGGATCCTCGACGTTTCACAACCCTACGACTTGTTTCAGCTCACAATGAAGTACTCACGATGGCGGTGCGCCATGGAATTGCTAACTCGGTGAGTGGGTAGAAGCGTTTCAGAGGAACTAGCTCTCTGGATCTGTTGACATCTGGGCATGTCACTGTGTAGCCTGGAAGGTAGTCAAATGCTGCCTCACTTTACGGCAGAAATCCTAGTGTTTTTCTGCAATATGACACCGTGCAGTCTCGTAGGTGGTTACCAGTCTCCTTCTGCCTTGAACTGGTAAGAAGTAGATTTCCCAGAAAAGTTGGTACGAAATCACAGTGTAATAGCACACAGGAATGAAGTAGGAAAGTGCAACATAGACTACGCGAAACTTAATGTCCTCAAGTGGGTGAATAAATCGGCCAGAGCGTTAAACTGATCATTCAGCTGCTCATAATTCTTAACCCGAGCAATCCAATTCAGTTCACGCGTGTGAATCGCGTATAGTTGCAAGATGGTGCGCCCTTAAGCACGGATTAACGTCATCTTAAATCCTGCGTGTGGTAATGGAAACTATACGTACCACTTCCCTTAACATTAAACACAATACAAATGTTATGTTTTTGGACATTATCCACTCTTTTATCTTTATCTAAAACCGCCCTCTTTATATTTCGAAACACAACGTTTTGGAGTCTAGATTCTGTCTCCGTCTTCAGGCAAAACCTACTCAGTTGGTGCCAATAGATAGAGCTAGGGACTATCTCTATCGATTGGGCCCTAGTCCCTAGCTCTATCGATTGGGCCCAACTGAAGAGATTTTACCTAAAGACGGAGACAGAATCTAGTCTCCGAAACGTTGTGTTTCGAAATATAAAGAGGGCGGTTTTAGATAAAGATAAAAGAGTGGATAATGTCCAGAAGCACTAATGTTCCATCGTCACAAACTTTTAGATCTTAGTTAAACACAACAATTTGTCCGCAAAGTTTGTTTATAATGTTGGTTTTATGGTTAGAATGAACATTATCCTGCTATTCTCTGTAATGTAGATGTGATGTAAATAAGATCTAAAAATTTGCGACTTGTATATTAAGACAATTATTGATTTTTAGACATTATCTATCTCCCTGCTTTTATTTAAAAACAACTTTCGGAGACTAGACTGAGTCTCCATCCTCAGAAAAAGTCCGCCCATTTGGGCCCACTCAATAGAGCCAGTTGTTTGTAAATGAAGAAAGCCAGGACAGTGACTAATACCCAGAAAAGCAATAACTACAGATGTGCTGTGTTCTGTACACCTTATCGTTACGTATTTGTGTTAATCTAACAAATTTATTCTTTTTCTATTCTCGAAATAAAGGGGTTTTCATGTATACTACTGTACTTTATTACTTTTATCTCTTCGCCTCTAACGTAAATCAACAAATTCTTTCATGAGCACACAGGCTAGTGAACACTGCTTAGGTCCTGAATAACTTCTATGTTCAAAACTGATGTAGCAGTTCGTCGGCTTCATATTTTCTCTCTTGGTCGTGCTAAGGGTTGATGCCGATAATGAGATTATGAGTGGACGCTAGAGATAACTGTTCTCAAATACCTGCTAAACGAAGGAATCTCTGAGATAGTCAATGACGAAAGCTCGAGCAAATGGACCGAGTTGGAACCGAAAGCAAAGTTCAACCCGGAGAAACACATTCTTCATGGTACACGCTTCAGAATGATTAAGCTTTCACTTTCATTTGTTTCTGTGGAGTGCTCACTACATTGTACGCCGGTCCAGTTTCCAACATGGGGGCTGTTCCCTTCTATCAACTGCGCTCACCCCTCCACACAACACAAAGGGCCAAGTGTGGCCGAGCAACCCACCACCAAACTCCCCCCTAATTATGCTATTCAGGTCCCATTGACACCATGAATACTGGTCTGATGACTGAAACAATGACGGAGATTCTTGTGTCAATTATTGTTTGATTTTGTTCCTCCCACCCCTACCCCTCTCCCGCCCTCGGCCACGTTTCGTCTGGGTTAGATAAGCTTGAACCGAACCGCTCGCTTTTGCAAGAGGCATAGAGAATACACAGGGCAGCAACTGCAGTTCTGAACACAATAACAGGAGAATAAATGAGTATTAAAAAGAGCGATGATGTTTATGAAGAGAAAGGAAAATAGTGCAAGGTTAGGTTATGTTTGGTTTCTGAAGTAATTCCATAGTCATGCGGTTATCAGTCTGTGAGTCCTGGAACCTATGAGGTCCGATGTGTAATTTAGCTAACAATTCGTTTCCTTCTTCAATTCCTTGGTGTTAAGTCTCATGCTGAAGATTTCCTTTGTAGATTTTAGGGCGGGGGGAGGGGGCAGCTGAGGAAGAAAAAAGAAGTCTGCTTCCTTCCAGACATTTCAGTCTGAGCGTTCGAGTAGCGAAAGGTACGAAGTGAAACGTTGTTATTCACAGGACGAGTTTGTAGGCTACTGGCTCTCAACCAGAAACACCCTTTCGCGTGTTTCTCTGAACTACAGCGCGGGGTGATAAGATGATTTCATAATTAACGATGAATGGTGAATTGGAAACGATTTCGAAAGAAACGGTTGTAGCTTAGTCGAGGTACAATCCCGGAATTTGAGTGGAGAAAATGAGTAAGTGAACGAAGAACCTTAATCAGTTTATCTGGTATCCCAGCCGAGATTCGAATCGAATACCTCTCGCCTACACGTCTAGAGCGTTACCGCTACGCCAATCTGCATGGTAACAACAACCATTCTCACTCCACGCAACATGCAATTCCATTTAGAGGTTCTCTTCTGCGTATAAGTTCCGCTACAACAGCAACTTTGCGAATGTGTTAAATGTGTCATATAGAAATTCAATTCGAAGTTATCAGCCGTTGTCTTGTTCATAATTGTGGATCTATCTATCTATCTATCTATCTATCTATCTATCTATCCTTCTGTGTCGCTTTATATCTCGGATAACTGTACATGCAAAAATTCGTTTTAGAAAGGAAAACCTGGGGAAACTGTTGATCTTGTTGCTGCATGCATGAGCTCCAGTCGGTGGTGACAATGTGTACTGTTATAGTCACTAAGTTGAATTTAATAGAGGCTTCTTTATTCCAGTGTAGCTTAGGGCCGTGTGGTAATGAAAGACTGAATTGTGTTGCTTATCATGAGCCCGTACGCTACGAGAGCACTTCAATTCCCCCGTCAAGATGAATGAGTATGGAACAATGCCAGTGTATGTAATGAGGCGGGTACAAGGACACGTTATCATTTAACCCAGGAAACAAAGGTGGCGTGTTCTTCTGCCTCCACAGAATGCGTACCAGTAACTTTGTTCTTCACAGTAGGACTTAACATCTGTCTCTAATAAAGTGACCACTGAGTTACTTACAAACGTAAGGTAAAAGTAAAGTTATTCCTCTGTTTATTTCACTGAGCGCCGTGCTGTGAAAGCGCATAGGGACTGGAGGTGTAGTTCTAGCTTTAGGTGGAGGTGAGTGTTCAGCTTCGCGTTCCTGCCACTTTACCCCCGGAGAAAGAGCCTCTGATACCCAATGGATAGGAGGCTGGCTGGGCCCAGAGCCGGTTTGGACACTGATAAGTGCAGAAACTCTGTTTCCGTTTCCCTTGCAAGGAACAGAACCCGGATTCCTCGGTTTTCCAGCCATAACCTAATCGCAATAGCAGCTGAGGTAACTAGGCTCCTAGAATTACAGATCGATTCTAAATTATTGCCGGAGTATCCGTGGCCTCTGTTTTTCAAATCTGAAAGAACAAAATAAAAACCGCTCACGGAATGTGAAAGTGTAACTCAAAAAGTTTTATTGCTTATGGAATCAGTGCTGCAAAATGCTAAACAACTTCAACATGCACGTCTTTCCTGGCGCATAAGATGTTTTCTTTCGTTGTTTCCGGTGTGCAAATTGTAGACTACGGAAACCCCGACAATAATTTAGAATCACGCACACACGCAGCCAAAAAAGGACACATCACAAGACGCAGTATACACAAAATATAGGAAGAACGACTCCCATAGCGAAAGAATGATATAATACGTGAGTGTGAAATAAGACGTATAAGATGATAAATCTTAACACATTTTAATATATATAAATTTTATTATAGTACATGAAGAATATACATTTTAAATAATTTTATAAACGACACATGATGACGAGCAGTGCAATAGTTTAACGTAAGTAACACACATTATAAATATAAATCACTCCGTCCAATGTGACCTGTAAGTTTTTTACTACATGAAAACTTAACACCNAAACTGCTGTGTTTGTGAAATGTGAAATGTCTATTTTGTGTACTATGTATTGTAGCATATAAGTGTACGTACTTTACGTCTAAACAACTTATGTGATGGTGGTTTCCTATTTGTAGTGATGTTTGCCCTCTGAAGATGGTCCGCAGAGACCGAAACATGTAAGGGTGTTAACTTTTCATGTAGTAAAAAACTTACAGGTCACATTGGACGGAGTGATTTATATTTATAATTGTTAATGTGACGGACCAGAATGAAACAAATCAAACTTAAGTAACACACCTGAGGATGGCACAGTGATGCCGAAACATGTAGTGAAGTGACATGTGAGATTGTGTGCACTAGAAGACGGTCAATACACACACATCATGGTCCATTTTGAATCACATTTTATAACTGCTGAAAGTACCGGTGTGAATAGGCCTATAAACATAGATACTTACACATAGCACACGAACTATTGAGCAATGATATGAGATTGTTTAGGTGAGTTCAAGAGGTGAATAATTCTGTAAAAATTCTGGAGTCCTGCAAGGGGCATCGAACAAATTCTGTACCCTCTGTTGCCATGGGAAAACCTAAGTTTTCGGAGAAGAATCTGCCCTGAAACCGCTTCGTTCAGGCCAAATCACACATGTACATTCGTTAGTCGAACCTGAGGAGTCTTAGTTGGAGCTACCTAGTGAAGCCATGATGTGTGGGAGCTTTGTTCTGAAGGTCACAAGAACACGTGCATGGGTCTAGGAGCTTAGAAATGTTAAATATTTGCCTATAACGAACAACCCCCCCCACCCCCAAGAAAAAATTGCAGAGTATGTTTCCCTTTTAATGCAGATGCTAGTATCAATTATGTCAGGTAAGTTAACTATTTACTTTCGCACTAAATTTCGTATGCACAGTTGCAGTGCCTCATTAGTTATCGCTGTCAAATCGGAAACACAGGCTGGGTGGGATTTGAGGTCTCGAACTCGGACTTCACAGACACAAAGCAGGTCATCTTATTGAAACCCGACATGGATATTTTGTGATAATTTTGAAGCATAAAATATCAATTTCTTCTAATATTGTAACTGTGTTTAGCAATTCTAGCCAAATTGTACCAATATATTGGATATAATAATATGTTTTGACATCTCAAATTTCTGTTTACTTTCCAGTAACTCGAAATTTTATAAAGCTGTATTTATTTTCAAATGGGTCGAAAGAGAACACACGTATTCAGGAAATATTTCTTTAATTTTCTGTCGATACGAGATACTCCCAAATAGTGAAAGAAGTTCTTAAACTAAGGGAATTTTTTGCATTCTCTTTTTTCAGAAACTTACCTGTATATTGAAGAATGCACCCTCAATCTGACATCTCTGCTCTTGTATCCCTACGTCCAGAACAACATGGCGCCCACCCAACATCCTCTATGTTTATTTTTAATAGCTTAATAAATTACCTGTCATTAGGTCAGAATATACAACAGTGTCTAATGGTAAGATGTTTAATGAGTAATGAATTGGAAGGGATTTGGAAGGAAGCGATCGCGTCCTAACATGCCGAGGCTCCGTGTGCGGCTCCCCACAGCTAAAGCGACAGAACCGTGAAAATGACACTTCCCATCATGCAGTACGTGGAACCGTGACTTCGCGCCTCTTGCAAGCCTCCATGGCACGGAACATTGAATCAATTACGGATGAATAATTACCCGACTTAAACAAGTAATGAACATAATTCATACAGCATAACGTTTCCCTTCTTTATATTATCACACAGGAATGCGTGTAGATCTTTATATGCTGCAACAATAAGCAATATGCTCTGATGAAGCGTAGATGTCACTAGTAGTTCGAGCGCTATGTATCTGTTACGTACCCCACACTATTCGTTTCCCTCCCGACTCCCCTAAACCAGCATTTCTTTAATGAGGCTACAATAGGGCTAATTGTGGACAGGCGTGGTTCGGATAGCCAGCCCATCCCTTAACCATATATTGAGTAAATGTGTGTTGAAGCCTATTTGATCTGTTCTCTGGCTGTTACGTCAGTCTTTGTGATCTTATCGACTAGATACGTCTGTGTCATAAATCAACTAAGGTTCGTGGTAGAATAGCGTAATCATTGGTTCTCTTCTAAACTTTGTCCGATCACGGTGGACCTTGTTGAAATACAATACATAAATATTTCTCCGTATTCGACTGATTATAATGGCATTCATCCTAGCGGCATCTTCTGAAATGATAAATCGAAATAAGAGAAAGGGATCTGAATTAAATTAAGATTAATAATTGTAAGGCTGTCTATTATGGCCATGGTCGGTGTTCCCTCGCATATCACGGCTCCTCTGAGTGCAACCTTAACAAGAGTTTTATCCTCCCAGATACAGCGTCATGTAACCTGCTGGGAGTCAAGCGATATTCCGGAGGAACATATCACTTCCATCTTCACGGTCTAAGATAAGCCAAGCAAGCTCTGCTTGCCACCTTCTTTCACACTGAAGATGGAGGCGATATGTTTGACTTCCGACGGACTAGATGGCGTTATATCCCAGAAGATAGAAATCATCGTAACCACAGCTGTGAGAGACTCAAATCCTACATGAAATTTACCAGTTTACAGAGTACAACTTCACGGAGAACTTTGCGTTGCAAACGAAGACATGTACACTTTCCTCGCAAGTGTTGCGGCTTGCGCTGTACATAAAGAGAAGTAAGCGCATGCAGCATAATTCGTTTTTATGCTGTTAGTACAGTTGTTGCTGGTTACTTCCCATAAGAAATTCATCCAGTCTGAGAACATAATTACTAATTGAATTCCGCTCCAGACCATAGCTCAAGCGGTTAGTCGCCGGGTTCGATCTCTGGTCTGGTCAAGTGGGATTTGTGGTGGACAAAGTGGCGCTGGGGTAAGTTTTCTCCGAGTACTTCGGTTTCCCCTGCCAATCTTCATTCCACCAATTGCTCCACAATCACCCTCACCTATCATCTGGGGCTGGTACAATAGGCCAGAAGTGGCCGCAGTACAAGGGACTTAGTCCCACCCCACTAGCAATGAAAAAAATCCGGTCCAGAAAACCGAGATTAACGGCCGCGGGGAACCGTTGCGCTGATCACGTGACACCCTCTATCCCTCTATCCCCAAATGTTGGCACTAATTTCGCCGACAAGCGGCGGTTGCTCGGTCGGTATGTTTCGCTTGCGGACTACAGTCCACGGAGTTTGTTTTATCAATAATTGAATAATTCAGAAGACAATTTTAATATTATCCTCTCATATACACTAAGGACTCCAAGTTAAACGACTTCATTTTTTCCAGTTAATGTTTTTAATCTCAGCACCCCATGCACTCCTTCATTTTATCACTAACGGTACATAGTGGCGACTACAAATTATGACGTTTGTTTTCCTTTCTGCTATCACTTCCTCTTTCTTAGGACTACATATTATTATCATTGAAAGTCTTTTATAACCAAGTAAGTCTGTTGAAGTAAACCGACCAAGAAAGAAAAGACACGGAAACTGCTGGCCGATACGAACCATTACGTTGCATTAGCTCTTTAAACCACAGTATTTACTGTATGTCTCACTTGCCTTAACATGAAGAATCTATTCTTTTGTGTTTTTTCGAAGGATTCCTAGAATAAAAGTCTATTACTTTCCTAAACAACTCAAGGACTGGTCTTTGTAATGGAGGAGCAGTGAGTTTTCTGTGAGGTAGTAACTGAGTTTGTAAATAATATTCAGATGAACTTCAGGCTTCAAGGTGTTAAGCCGAACTCATAATCATCACTCAAGCGTGATTTGTGAATATTCGCCTTCAGATATACAAGTTTAATAAAATCAGCTGCGGTCTCTTTAAGTGTGACGCTTTTGCTATATATATATATAAAGTAAAAAAGTAAATAGTAAAGCTAGCCCTGTAACAGGCAGTGAAGGCCCATAGGGTTCTGACACG